>NC_140584.1:333511946-333792529 GCF_964204655.1 Triturus cristatus
CAAAGGGTACATCCATGAGGGAAGCCTGGACATCCCCTGAAAAGCCAGATGTTCTCAGTCACACGCGGCACAGCAAGGCCAAAATGAAATTACTCTGCCTAGCTAGTCAATCCTGTCAAATCCACAACGGATTGTGAATTTAG
The DNA here is from genome assembly GCF_964204655.1 of Triturus cristatus. Lineage (NCBI taxonomy): Eukaryota > Metazoa > Chordata > Amphibia > Caudata > Salamandridae > Triturus > Triturus cristatus. The sequence goes on from NC_140584.1 coordinate 333,512,090, forward strand.
CTGCATAACTCCCATCAGAAACAGCCGAGAGAGTACAGCCCATGCCTCCTCCGTGACCATAGGCTACACTTGCACAACTGAATACCAGAGTGTATGGGAATAAATGCTCAACAATCAGTCAGTGCTCACCGACTGCAATGGCAGGGTGGAGGAGAGCATTTTTCTTTTTAACAAAGGTGTCTAGCCTCATGAATTCCCTAGCCATTGGAGAGGTAGGAAATGCGCCAGAGTGGATACGGGAGGAAGAGGAGGCTTACACCACCAAGCCCTATGAGGTGGGGTGCATAGTAAGAAAACAGATCCCCAGGAAGGGGGCAATGGCGCCAGGCAATCTTCCTATTCACAGGAGCCAGTGTTCAGGGTTTGGACCAGGCCCAGAGAAGGACGTCCATAGGGCTACATTGAATGGGAGTAAGGGTTCGGAGGGGGTGACTCCCAGCTAAACCACCTTCGTCAAGACATTACTCTTGACTGCCACTGAGAGTAGGGTGATGTCCAGAACCTCAGCCACCCTGCGCACTACCTTTGCAAACAAGGTTCCGTCCATCGTAGCGACAGAAAGAGCGGAAAATAGGCCAGAGTAAGATAAAGTGTCCAACCCACTGGCCTCACCAAGTTCCTCATACCAATTATCCTGTTCCTCAACTGGTTCATCTTCATAGGGGCCCACTGAACCCTCCCAACATCTCACTCACAAGGCCTATTAATCAAATAAGGCACTGGCGGACAAAGAACATCCAACTCCGTATTGGAGTTGGGAATAACGATGTGGATGGCGTTGCCAGGGGCATCGTCACTGGAGAGGGAGCCAAGGAAGGTCCGGTGGCAGCTCCAAATCCAGTTAGGGATCCCTGGGGCCAAGCTGGCACCGAAGGCAAACCCTCCAGTGTGGTCTCAGTGGGGCCCAAAGGAGCTTCAGAGGGGCAGAGTCACCCAAAGATAAGGCATAAGAACTCATGAAATTCATTTAGATGGGTAAGGGTCACTCTGGGAAAATCAGGGAAGCAGTGAGCGGACCCACGACTAGGCCCCATCGACTCTAATGACCTGGAGTGCCAAAGCTCCCTCATCTCATCGGATGACTTATATGGAAGCAGTAAAGTCCAATAGTTTGGGGATTTCTTCGACTTCCTGTGTTTGTGGGACTTCCCAGAGGACTTTGAATTAGACGAACGTCAGGAGAGGCTCTGCAAATAATCGCGGGACATCTCATGTGAACCCAGACCTCAAGTGTTGATGAGTCGACAGACATCAGGCAGTTATGTGGGATCGCTCCCTCAGTGCCTTGGGTTGCATTGTGTGGCAGTCCTCACACACCTTGGAGTCATGTTCTAGCTTCAGGCACAAAAAAACACCATGTGAGGGTCTATCACAGAAACCTGCTTATGACAGGCCCCACATGGTTTGAAACAAGCTGGTTGGTTTGGGGACATCCTCACATCGGAGATGTAAAATACTAGAGGCGACAAAAACTCCAAAAAGATCAGTCCCAAAACAACCAAGGGAAGCCCAGACCAGATCAGTGCTATCCTGCGCGGAAGGGGAAGAAATGACGTCAGCATGTAGAGGTGGAGCCTATATAGGTACAGTGCAAGTCACTTCCGGCACGGACGAAGAAGCTAACTCAAAGCCGAACAGCACCACCTACCGGCGTGCAAGGGTACTGCTTGAAAGTCTTCCGGGCCCAGTCTAATGCCTGGGGATACTCTAAGAAAAGGACTCTGCTGCTAAAAGTCTTTCTTAGATGCCCGACGCTGGACTTCAGGACTTGATGCCCCAACCCCTCAAAGGCGTTGCTCAGGCTCAGTTTGATGATGGGGAGGAGGTGGAGGGAAGAATGGTATACTCACGGTTGATGTCATCCATTGTGGGCCTCGAATACATCCCATCAGACAACCAAATGAGAGCTCGGCGCAGGGCTGAACTTAAGGGGCTGTTAGCGTGCGGGTCCCGTTGCCGTGTCTTGCTCCATGTCTCAGCCCTCGAAGAGGTTCAGGATGTCATTCTCCCTGATGCTGCGCCTCCTCTTACTCCAGTGTCTTGCTTCGCCTTTCAGATAATACAGAATCTCTCACACGGTGGCTCAAACCCGGCGAAGTAAAACGTAAAACACAACACCTAGGAAATGGTTTTATTTAACAAAATGCAAAGACTATTTTTAGAATAAGGCTTGGCTTTATTTATGCAATGCTCTAACAAAGGTTTTCCGAGATACCAAAATAACATTCAAATACACAGATCTCTATTATCTGCATTGCTTATGACCACTTTTTTGTTTTTGCTCAACTTATTCATCAGTGAATAATAACTTCTTTCTTGATGTGTAAATTTTGTTTTAGATTTGTTCATTGAATAGTTTAACCTTTTGATCTGTGCCACCAATTGCTCAAAAAAATGCCAAGAGACTTCACCTTGAAGGGAGTGATGGGTTTGACAATTGTTTCTGGTAGGATTTCTTGTTCCTTGCCATTGGCGTCCTGGGATGCTTGTGTATCTGTACTACCAACTGAGTGTAGTCGCCCTAATTGTAATTCATGCATATCTTGCAGTAATCCCAAATCCAATACCATTAGGCCTGTAGACTGTTCCACTAATCGATATCTCATTGGTGTCCGATTTATCCTTAGTTGCTTTCAATAGATTGAATTTAACAAGCTTCAATTTTCTGATAAATTGGTAGATATCGGGCCCTGGTTTGTACATAGTCAAAATTGGATTCCGGGCAGTAGGAAAGGCCTAATGACAATTATTGCTGCTCTGCCTTTGTCAAATTGATATTGGCCAGATCAATAATGGTACTCTCTGAGGACGATGGTGCCAACCACAGAATAATTATGGAACAGGCTCCTTGTGTAATGAGAGAGGGGGGGGCCGGTAGGCAAGGTGGGCGTGTTGACCGGTGCTGCCCTGTTTGGTTGTTTTTATTTTGTGTTCAGAAGAAAACCAAAAATGCCAATAAAAATATTTAAAAATTAAAAAAATAATAAAAAAATAATAAAAAAAAATAATGGTATTCTCTGCAATGATATTGGGGTCAGTAGTAATGATATTTTCCTGGTCGCATCTTCTATCTGCGATTCCCTGGACCTCGCCCCCTCTTCTTGTTTTCTCCTGTTTCTCTGGGCTTGTCTTCTCCCCCTTCTCCTCTGGGTGTCCCTGCTGCCGCAGGACCCTTGTTTCGGGGTCGCAGGGTTTCTCTTCGGCTTCTTTTTAAAATGTCCAGCTCTTCCCCCAACGTTAGTCTTATGGCACTTTGTTCTGGTCTCCTCCTTGCAATTTGTTTCTGACTCGCTATCAGGTGCAGAGCTTAAATCTGACACACACTGACTCAGTATGTTGCTGGTTTGTATCCTTATTGTTAGCGCCTTGTAATCGTCGGTTAGCTGTTGCTGTTCTGAGCGAATCGTACCTACTAGCGAAAGTAAATATTTGACCATTGGCGTAGTCGTCTCTATCACGCCTAAACTTATATGTTTTTCTCGCTTTTATCTTATCTTCTTCTTTATTAAGTAGAATTGTCATTTCATCCTGTAGTTTGTCTGCTATGAGAGTCCTCTTGCTGCTGGATCTCAATTTCCAACAAATCAATTTTGGCTTGGAGTTCAGTTCTGTCTATCTCCGCGTACTTGACTAGTATCCCTGCTAGCCGACGTGAAGATTCAAGGTTACATAGCGCCCCCTCCGCCATCATCAGTGGGTTTGCTGTTTCGTAGCTGGGGGCGATCATGATACAGAGGCCCCTGGGGATTCTCCCCACGTCAAGGTACCGCTGTAACGATCTAGCCTCCCACCACTTACATTGTTCCTGCCTTTTCAACTTCTCCAATGTCCGATAATTTTCCTTGAGTCCCTTATTTCTGCCACTGCTATCACCTTCTGTCTCTTTGTTTGCACTGTGTATTATGGCTGGGTCATTGGAGAACATCTCCTCTGCCGCGGTTTCTCTGTTTTTGAGCGTGTCGGCAGACACGCTTGGTGGCTGCTATATATATGATTTGTCCCAATATAGGAATACTCTATATCTGGTATTTGTTAAGAGTATCCGTTATGGTGCACACCTCCTCTCCTGCCCGTAACATATCACGTACCTGTCGGCGTGCCACCTTCGGAAGGAAAGCTTCGCTTCTGCTCCTTCGAGCAGCCCACGAGGTTAGTGCTTCTCCGCCCGCGATGGTGCCTGCTAGGTAGATTCCTTCTTTCCGTGTTGTGCATGGGGCTACGGTTGTTTCGTTGCGGGAAATCTATTTTGAGCCCCCGGGGTCCCCGCCAACTCCAACTTGCAAGCCCGCAGTGTAGTCAGCAGAGTAACCCGGAAGATTGACTTGACGATCCGGAACCGTGTCATGTGATCAAGGCCGTGGGACGGCCGAAACGAGTCATGGCGGACTAGCTTGGTGGCAAAGAATTCTGAAGCACGGATTTGGGTCTACGCTCGTTTTTATTCTCGGAGAAAGAACGCATAACGAGGAAATATTATATATATATAAATAAAATAGTTTACCTGTCGGTGTAGTTTTGCAGCTTGAAGATCTTTCTGGATTCACTAGTGAACCCACCCACCTCCGCCAGGAAGATGAGGCTAGAGGAAGAGGGGGAAAAACAGAGAAGTACAGAAGGAATGAAATACTACAGAAAAATGGACATATAAGTTAATCATTCGCCTAGGGTTAAAAAAAAAAAAAAAAAAAAAAAAAAAACGAGGGAAAAAGAACCCGAAGATGGCGCCCCAAAGGTGGGACTTCCGCAGGAAGCATGACGACGTCACGAGAGGTGCACCAAATGGTGGGACGTCGAGGCCCACGTGGGCTACGAAAAGAAAAAAAAAAAAGACAGACTACGAATCCGGACCCAACCACCAGATCGCGGAATAATGCACAGCATAGTGAATCCAGAAAGATCTTCAAGCTGCAAAACTACACCGACAGGTAAGAAACTATTCGAATAGTTTCTTACCTGTCGGTGTAGTTTTGCAGCTTGAAGATCTTTCTGGATTCACTATGCTGTGCATTATTCCGCGATCTGGTGGTTGGGTCCGGATTCGTAGTCTTTCTTTTTTTTTTTTCGTAGCCCAGGTGGGCGTCGACATCCCACCATTTGGTGCACCTCTCGTGACGTCGTCGTGCTTCCTGCAGAAGTCCCACCTTTGGGGCGCCATCTTCGGGTTCTTTTTTCCTCTTTTTTTTTTTAACCCTAGGCGAATGATTCACTTATATGTCCATTTTTCTGTAGTATTTCATTCCTTCTGTACTTCTCTGTTTTTCCCCCTCTTCCTCTAGCCTCATCTTCCTGGCGGAGGTGGGTGGGTTCGCTAGTGAATCCAGAAAGATCTTCAAGCTGCAAAACTACACCGACAGGTAAGAAACTATTTGTTTTGCAGCGTGAATCTTTCTGGATTCACTATGCTGTGCATAGACTTTGTAGCGGTTTGTTATCTTTGTGGCGGCTGGGTGGTAGATGAGCGTTGGTCGTTGAATATGTGTTGAAGCACCTTCTGTCCTACTTGTGTTTCCTTGTTCATCTGTATGTCCACGCAGTAGTGCTTGGTGCACGTGTGCTCCGAAGCCCATGTTGCCGCCAGGCATATGTCCTGAATGGGCGTGTTTGCCAGAAAGGCAATGGTTGCCCCTTTCTTCCTTGTGGAGTGAGCTTGAGGCCCCTCCGTTAGCTCCTGTCCTGCCTGATTGTGGCAAAACTGTATAGTTCGTGCAATCCATCCCGCAATGGTGCCCTTTGTCACTGGTCTCCCCATGAAGCTTGATGCAAAGGACACAAAGAGCTGCTGAGTTTTTCTGTGCTCCTTGGTCCTCTCAATGTAGTGCATCACCGCTCTCCTAGCGTCTAGAGTGTGTAGAGCCTTTTCTGCGTTCGAAGTTGGGTTTTGAAAGAAACTCGGTATCTGAATACTCTGGTTCAAATGGAATGCCGACACGACCTTAGGCATGAAGTGTGGGTCCGTTCTCAGGACCACCCTGTCCTTGTGTATCTGTATATAGGGCTCTTGTAGCGTTAGTGCTAGCAGTTCGCTCACCCTGCGTAGCGAGGTTATGGCTACCAGAAATGCCGTTTTCATAGTCAACTTTTGCATTGATGCCTTGTGTATGGTTTCAAATGGTGCTTTCATCAGCTCCGTCAGGACCACGTTAAGGTTCCATGCCGGCGGCGGCAACCTTTTAGGTGGCGCGAAGCGTTTCGCTCCTTCCATGAATCTCTTGACTACTTGCGAAGTAAAGAAACTTCCACCCTTCTCCCCTCTTGTGTAGGCTACTATCGCCGCTAGGTGTACCCTTAGGGAGGTGGAGCATAGGTTACTTTTCAGAAGGTGCGTGAGGTATCTTAGCACTGTTGAGTCCTTTGTCATTTTATTCTGCAGGCCTTTTTTGCCACACCATATTGTAAATCTTTTCCATTTTGCACTATAGCATTTGCGTGTAGTTGGTCTCCTTGCCTCTTGCAGCACTCGCATAGTGCTTGCAGGCAATCTAAGGTCCGCAAACTCTAACCCTTCAGGAGCCATGCCGCCAGGCTGAGGCTTTCTGGCTCTGGATGTAGAACCTCTCCGTTCTGCATGGAGAGCAGGTCCTTTCTTCTTGTGAATCTGTGGGGATTCCCTTGAGCCATTTCTAGAATTTGGGAGAACCAAGTCTGCCTTGCCCACTGTGGTGCCCCCAGGATCAGTGTCATGTTGCTGGTGCTGCATTTCTCGAGCACCCTGTGTAACAGTGGTATCGGCGGAAAAGCGTAGGCAAATGTCCTTGACCAGCTTATCCATAGGGCATTCCCTTGGGATTGCGGATCTGGTTGCCTGGACGCGAAGCTTCGGCATTTTGCATTCTGGCGTGTCGCAAATAGGTCTATTGTGGGAGTTCCCCATTTCCGGAAGAGCTTCTGCGTTTCGTGCCCATTGAGCTCCCACTCTTGTGAAGCCGAGGTCTGCCTGCTTAGCCAGTCTGCCTCCACATTGTCCTTCCCTGGTAGGTGAATCGCTAGCAGGTCTATCTTGAGAGGTATGGCCCATCTCCAAATCTCCTGTGCCAGAGTGGAAAGGGGGAACGACTGTGTCCCACCCTGTTTGTTGACATAAAACATGGTTGTTGTGTTGTCCGTTTGAATCAACACTCTCTGGTTGTACAGGTGCTTCTGGAATGCCTTCAGGGCTAGCAGGACAGTCTTCAATTCCAGGTAATTGATATGTCTGACCGCATCTGCCGGAGCCCACAGACCCCTCACTCTGAGTTGGTCCATGTGTGCTCCCCATCCCCTTTGAGATGCGTCCGTGGTGATGGTCACAGTTGGGCTTGGTGGTGCCAGGCTTTTCCCTGTAGTTATGTTGTCCCTGTTCCACCAAGTTCTCTTCCTGCACTGCGTGCGTAACAACCACTAGATCTTCCCAACTTCCGCTTGCCTGTGACCATTGCTGTTGTAGCCATTCTTGGAATGGTCTCATGTGAAGCCGTACATTTGGGACCAGGTGGATACATGACGCCATCATCCCCATGATCTTGCTCACTGTTCTCACTGTCAGAACTCACCCCTTCTGGTAGAGGCTAGTCTCTCTCAGTATGGCTTCTGCTCTCCTGTCGCTGGGCACGACCGTCTGGTCTATGGTGTTTATTTTTGCTCTCAGGAAAATCTTCACCTGTTCTGCCTTCATTGATGACTTCCCCCAGTGTATGGAGAACCCCAGGTTCGTCAGTGTCTTTGTCACATGCGCTGCTTGTTTCTCGCACTTTGTGGGTGTTTGCTTTGATCAGCCAGTCGTCTAGGTAAGGGTGCACATGAATCCCCTTCCTTCGTAGGTATGCTGCGACTGCTGACAGGCATTTCGTGAATACCCTTGGTGCTGATTTTAGCCCGAAGGCCAGGGTCGTGAATTGGTAATGGTCCTGGTTGATGCAGAAGCTTAAAAGTCTTTTGTGCCTTCTGTTTATTGGGATGTGCAGGTAGGCATCCTTGAGGTCCATGGTGGACATGAAGTGTCCGTCCCTTATTTGGGGAGGCACCTCCTGTAGTGATGTCATTTTGAACTTTTGTGTTCTGATGTATTTGTTTAGGTATCGCAGATCCAGGATGGGTCTGAGATTTCCGTCCACTTTTGGTACCACGAAGTAGTTCGAGTAGACCCCTTTGTTCCTTTCCTTGTAAGGCACTGGCTCGATGGCTCTTTGAGCAGCTTCAGTGTTTCCTCTCTGAGTTGAGCAAGCTCCTGACCTGAGCGTTGCCTTCGTCTTGGTTTTCTGTTTGGAGGCGTCCCCTCCAAGTCCACGCAGTAACCGTGTTGTATGACGTTCAGTATCTACTTGTCCGTGGTTATACGTTGCCATTCCTGTAGGTAGAGGCCCAGCCTTCCGCCTACAGGTGTTGGATGTTCGTAGGCGATTGGGTCTCTTCCCCCCCCTTGTTGTTTCTGCATTGCGCCTCACACCTGGGGGTATGTTGGGGGTGAGCGTCCCATTGCATGCTGAGTCACTTCGATGAGGGTTGGTCACTCCCTCGTCTCCTTTGGCCACGTCAGTTTCCCCTCCCGCGAAAGGACTGGCCCCTTGGCTGGTACTGCCAGTTTTGTTTTTGCTGACCTTGCTGGCCGTGACTTTCACCCTGCTGTCCCTGCTGGAACGTCTGGTGTGATGTTCCCTGCTGGTTACCCCCTCTACCGTAGGGTCTTCTAGTTGTAGTGCCTCTTCTCATCCCCCTGAACTGTAGGGCCCCCATGGACCTTGCCGTCTCGTTCTCTTTCTTCAGCTGGGTGAGTTTTTCGTCCACTGTCGCCCCGAACAGTGTTTCCCCGTTGAAAGGGGTGCTTAATATGTTGCTCTGCACCTCCTGTTTGAATCCAGAGATTCTCAGCCAGGCCTGTCTTCGTTCGGTGATCCCAATGGCCATTAGCCTGCTGGAAGTTTCCGCCCCGTCCAATGCAGTTTTAATGCAGGAGTTGGCTATGTTTTTACCTTCTTCTACAAGGTGGGATGCTCTTTGGCAGTACTCTTCAGGGAGGTGTTTGACCAACTCCCCCATCTCGTCCCAGTGCTGGTACTGGTGTCGATTGAGAAGCGCATTGGAGTTCGCCATGCGCCAGTGCATCGCCGCGTTCCTTTCGACCTTCCTTCCAGTGAGGTCCATTCTCCTGCTTTCCTTATCGGGGGGTGGCCCCGAGGTCGCTGGCACGTTGGCCCTTCTCTTGGCCGTGGAAGCGATGATGGGAGTCGGCAGTGACCGCTCCCTTGATGTAAGGCAGGTCCAGGGAGGAGTGCTTGTATTTCTTCTCCGTCCTGGGCGTGATGGACCGGCATGTTGCTGGCTCCTTAAAGGCTTCCTTCCCCTGGTTCATTACGCTTTGGAGCATGGGAAGGAACTGGCTCCTCATCTGAATGGGGAGCAGGGTCTCGAGAAGGAAATCAGCTTTCGGCTTCTCCTCGTCCAGTTTTACCCCAAAGGCTGCTGCAGCACTCCTGACGACCATATTCTACACCCAGAGGTCGTCTGGAGGCGAAGGCCTCGAAGGATACGTGTCCACGGGCTCTTCGGGATTTTCGGCGTCGATATCTTGCCAAACCAGTTTGAGAGTGGTTGATGGCGCCGAGCCGTAGAACGACTGCTGGTCGGCCTCCTCGTCTTCGCCTTCATAGTAGGTGCCTTCTTCCTCTTCCTCAGGATCTCTCGGCAGGCCTTCGGCGTAGAATTCGTCCTGCTCCTCGATCTCGACGACGTCCGTCGACTGAGTCGTTGGAATTCTGAATTCTTTCAATTTGGCGTCGAACTCCTTCCTCTGAAGGATGCTCTCTATCTCCGCTTCGAGCCTTCTCTTCTTCTCCATTTCGGAGATGCTTTCGGCGTCTACCGCGGCTCTTTTCGACAGAGCTTGCGTCGACGCTGGCCTGTCTTTCTGCGTCGAACGCCTCGCTTCGTGGGCTGCTTTCGACGAACTCAGCCTTTCGGCGTCCTTCGGCACCAGGGAGTCCTTCTCGCAGGATCCGCTCGGCCTTTTGTCCATGGATCCACCCTTGGTCGTCGAACTTTTCGGCGCCGGTGCTCCTTTTGAGGACTTTGACTCAGATTTTCGAGAGTCTGTCTCGGATTTTCGAGGCCCTTTCGGGGGTTTTGAACTCGACGATTCTCTTACCTCATCAGGCGTTTTCGTATCGGTCTCTGCGACCGTGAAGACGTCGGGTCCTTCGGCGATGTTGTCCTCATCGTCAGTGGAGAGGCCCAGATCGTAAAACGACGGGGCCTTACCTTTGCCTTCCATGCTGAAGTTAGCTCTTCTCTGGCGTTCTCTCACTCGGAGCGTCTTCAGCGTGAAAGCTGAACAGGCGTTGCAGTCCTTGCTCGGGTGGTCGATCGGTAGGCAAAGGTTGCAGACCGGATGCTGGTCCTTCTGCGCGAACTTGTGGTGGCAGTTAGGGCAGAATTTGAATGGTGTCTTGTCCATTGCGCTCAGAGCCTCCGAGTGTGCATCCTCGAAGGGCGTCAAAGAAAATTCCTGGGAATTCTTCGTTCTTCGCGTCCCGGATGTAATTTATTCCTCTCTGTTATCTCAGCTGTTTCTCGATGAAACTCGCGTTTTCTCCTTCTTCCTTCGATTGAAATCCTGGAGCTTCTCGATGACGATCCAGACCCAACGGCGGAAAAAAGAATCTGAAGATGGCGCCCCAAAGGTGGGACTTCCGCAGGAAGCACGACGACGTCACGAGAGGTGCACCAAATGGTGGGACGTCAACGCCCACCTGGGCTACGAAAAAAAAAAAAAAAGAAAGACTACGAATCCGGACCCAACCACCAGATCGCGGAATAATGCATCAATTAGCAAAGGATAACAGGTGAGACAAACAGCCTTCACAGAAGTGGGTGGGGGGGAGAATTATGACCAGCCCATGTGTTTTCTCTTAGACACTAGACCCTTTTTTGTATTTAAGATGATCAGGTTTCCAATGGTGCTAGATGCAAAAAGAATAATTGATGGACAGAATGCAGAACAATGTCATACATTCACCCCAGTACAGAGATTTGGGCCTAAATCTGGTGCTAGAGCAGAGATATCAGAGATAAAATCCAGCTGTCTGAGGTCTACAGTGAGCAGAAGCATTCATATGAAGTAATCTTAAAATCAAAATGCAACCCATGTGGGAACAAAAGAACAGTGGAGCTTTACTTTCCTACTAGCACAATAAATGGACTATGACAAATTGTGATTAATTTGGAGGCTGACCAGTACCAGTGATCATAGGGAGTCCCATGCTTTAAATATTCCTCAACCATCAAATCACTCGAGGTACAGCTGAGGAGTAGCTTTTGTACGGGCTTACTGAGTGAAGTTCCATCCTGTTTGTTGAGCCTCCGATACTGATAAAATTCTTGCCAAACGCACATTTCATTACCTAAACCTTGACTTCAATACAGGCCAAAACGAAAATCCTTCCCAGATACCCTCTCGCAACATTCAATCCAAAACTAAGAAACCAATTACTTGTAACAATTACTGTGAAGCCTGAATTTATTTCTGCCATCTAGTGATTGAGTCCAGAGGAACCGCCCTGCTTTAACATCTGATCGGGGTGAGCAAGACTCCAGGGAGCAGGAGAGCACTTACTGTATCAAATCAAGGACTCAACAGCTTTAAAAGTCTGGATTTACCCTCTTGGACAGTACTGATGTGCACAGCGCATCAAGAGCGGTCCAAGTAAGGCAGGATTGACATGGAGGTCATACCAAAATTAATGAGAAGGGAATACGCCCTCTGGTGCTGGCACCAGATACATTCCTTTTTTCATTTATAGGTTGGGCTGCTTAGGAAGAGCGCCCCCTGCAGCAGTTTTTAGGTCGAGCCTAGCGCAGCGCGCAGTCGCTGCGTGGCTCGACTTTATGTAAGGGCTTTCAAAAATCCGCCAGACGCTCGCACACGCTAGCGCATGCGCTTGTAGTTTTGCCCCAGGCTATTGGCCTTTGCGTGCGTCTTTTTAACAAAGACAGCACGCAATTGGCCAAAGCCTCTTTTTGTCCGACACATGTGCACGCCCACGGCCTAATGCTTGCGGTTACGCGCAGCAGCAGCATATGTTTCCACTTATCGCGCCCAGACACGGGCGCGATAATTTGAAACATATGCTGCTGCTCGCAACGGCGCTCGCACACCAGCAGCTCACGCATCTCAGGGGCGTCGTGTTGTTAATTATCGAACCGTGGTGCTCGCTCTCAAAATAACATTCGGGAGGCACACTGTACTAAGCACAGATTTTTTATCTTATGTGTTTTTAAACCGCACCCTTAATTACACCAGCCGCGCCCATTTGAGAGAGACACCCCCTCCCCCCCCACACAGTTTTTTCATTCCCTGGAAACCAGCTCACTTTCTGGTCAGATTCTAAAAGGTTCAATAAGACGGGCCCCTTCAATTACAACAAAAAATCAAACTACTGACATAAACGAATGTGGTGGACACCAAAAACTAAACTGCACTGCCTCCTGAGTGACAGGCGCGTGCCTCATCCAGTCGGCCCGAAGGATAAATGCAGAGCGGGCCACGTCGGCTGTATACTCGTGTCCCACAGCTTTCACACAAATCTGTGCTGCCAGCAGTCAACCCGCTGTGCTGTCTTAGTATGCACCTGGACCCATACAAGTTGAACATTACAATCCGTGTCAATGCCTGGGAACCCCACTGAGAACAGTTGTCTGATGACGCAGGCAACGTTAAGTATCCACAGCTGAACAGAACTCGGAGGAAGGTTACTTCATGGAGGAAGTGAAGATTGCTGCCAAATGCACTTGTCTCATGAGCTTGGAAGGAGGAAAGCATAATGGACCGGCCTCTCAGTTTCTTTCTGGCGAGAAATTCATGTCTTGTACCCATTTGAGCAATACACAGACCTTTCAGAAACACCCTCCTAAAGAGTTTGACATGGGTAAAATAGCTCCTTCGTCTTTAAGCCCTGTTGTCAGAGACGTGTGTGTGTGTGTGTGTGTGTGAGACGGGACTACAATTCCTACATAATGACCTAATGTTTCACCTGTATGTGTAGATATAATCATTTAGCTCTGTTACAGTGCAACTGCTTTCAAAGCGCCTCGAGGCTGCGCGAATGTGGATGCAAGTGTTGCATGAAAATCAGGTCATGTCTATCATAATCCACCCGTGAGGTACACCAGCCACGGTCCTAGGCTGTGTGTGTGGTAATGTGGTTGGGGGAGGGAGGGGTGCAAGTGGAGGGGTCATGCGGTGTTCAGACACACCAGGCCTATACAGAGGCCGCCGACGCAAGAAGGTCGACGGGGACACTGCAGACAACACACACGCTCCCCACCCGGTCAATGTAAGAGGCCAGAACCCCTCATGCACAAAAACACATGTTGTGAGTCTCACTCCGGTTAGCAAGGACGCAGAGAACGTTGAGGACACGTTCTTTCAGCATCAAATAGCAGTCTTGGTCACTACACAACACTGTGCCCCGCCAGTGGACAAAGTCCAGGGATGGACCACTGACGCACACTCTGCCCTTGAGTGTCCATAGGGCTCAATAAGCCACACTAGCCAGCATCATGTATCACATGCAGAGTTCCAATAACAGTAGAGAACTGCCAATTAATTGACTCCGGGCCTAACATAAAAGGTTCCTCACATGTACTGGAAGCAGGGCCCAGTGTTCAGGAGCAACATGCCCTCCCTGCATCCCCCACCCTCCTCCCCATTCCTGCTTCCAGTCTTGCTGCACAAGCCGCTGTGTGGACATGACAAGCATTGCCACATAAAATCCATAGGCTGCATGGAATGTTAGTCTTTCCAGCAATCGGTACATTAGTACCCAGAATATTTACATCGATCTGTCCCCCCGTCTTGTCAGGCCACTTGGACTGCTAATGATGGGCTTCGTCCTCTTGCTACTCTTCCCTCCATCCTTAACTCCAGCCTGGACTCCTTTCTTTCATCTCGGCTTCCCACTCTGCAGCCCCCAGCCCCAACCACCCCTTCCGTCCCACCCACTCAGCCTTTTTACCTCACAGCCTTTATATTACTGCACATAAAAGTATATACTAGCTAACTACCCACTTACAAGATACCAAAAGCGAGACATATTGGCTATGCCAATGCTTGTTGTTTCTTGTAATGACAATCAGCACGCATGACACGCTGAGGTCATAACTGTTAAAGTGAAATTAGCTGATCAGCTAAATTTTACTTTTACTTCCATTGGTGATCGGGGCCAGAGCAGATTTTGATGGAGAAGTGTCACTAGATAGGAAAGAATCCAAAAGTATCTCTCCCAAGTGGAGAACCCCAAGTAAGATTTCAAGGTGAGGATCGCATCTTGGCATTAGGCCATACCGCCACCTCAAAATGCCCAGCCACACAAGTGGGTAGCCAGGATTTTCTCAGAGAAATAGGAGGAAGAGGCATGCATTTTGCCAAGGTTTAAGAGCATTGTGGGTAAGAATAAGTTAGAGGTTGGGGGATCCAGGATAGCTAGACCACCCTAGACTTGTGTGTGTGCGTGTGTGAGAGAGTGTGTGAGAGAGTGTGTGAGAGAGTGTGTGAGAGTGTGTGTGAGAGTGTGTGTGAGAGAGAGTGTGAGAGAGAGTGTGAGAGAGAGTGTGAGAGAGAGTGAGAGAGAGAGTGAGAGAGAGTGTGAGAGAGAGTGAGAGAGAGTGAGAGAGAGTGAGAGAGAGTGAGAGAGAGTGAGAGAGAGTGAGAGAGAGTGAGAGAGAGTGAGAGAGAGTGTGAGAGAGTGTGAGAGAGTGTGAGAGAGTGTGAGAGAGTGTGAGAGTGTGTGAGAGAGAGAGAGAGAGAGAGTGAGAGAGTGAGAGTGTGTGAGAGAGAGTGTGAGAGAGAGTGTGAGAGTGTGTGAGAGAGTGTGTGAGAGAGTGTGTGAGAGAGTGTGTGAGAGAGTGTGTGAGAGAGTGTGTGAGAGAGTGTGTGAGAGAGTGTGTGAGAGAGTGTGTGAGAGAGTGTGTGAGAGAGTGTGTGAGAGAGTGTGTGAGAGAGTGTGTGAGAGAGTGAGTGAGAGAGTGAGAGAGAGTGAGAGAGAGTGAGAGAGAGAGTGAGAGAGAGTGAGAGAGAGTGAGAGAGAGTGAGAGAGAGTGAGAGAGAGTGAGAGAGAGTGAGAGAGAGTGAGAGAGAGTGAGAGAGAGTGAGAGAGAGTGAGAGAGAGTGAGTGAGAGTGAGAGAGGGTGAGAGAGAGTGAGAGTGAGAGAGAGAGAGAGAGAGAGAGAGAGAGAGTGTGAGAGAGAGAGAGAGAGAGAGAGAGAGAGAGAGAGATGAAAAACTAAGTTCCAGCTCATTTGCTGGCTTCAGGTTGTATCTTTTATGGAAAACCTATAAATCTTAATATGGATGAAACATGTACAAAGAAATGAAAGCTTGAGGACGACCTGCTAGCTTGGTCATCTATGATGTCTGAGTTACGGGAGCTGCAGACAGTCTGTGCCCAGGGGTGTCGCTGAAGGGATGGTGTCTCTAGACTCGGAGGGTTGACTGTAGGGTGGATAAATGTAGGGGGATGGATGAATGGTCATTTCCAATATCTCACTATTCTCTTTGATGTGGCGGTCTAACACGAAGCCGGTTGGGAACAGGGGGATAAACTAGTAACTTAATGACATGGAGATCCGTACATAATGTAAACTGCTTCCTCACTCCTGTATAGCAAGACTTTGATTGACATAACGATTTGCTCCTTTGAATATGAATGAGTACTAAGGATTTTATTTGCAAGAGACTTGTGTGCTTTTTGTTATCCCTTTTTCTCTCCTCGGATATCTCTGTACTTGCTGAATAAGCAATATGCTGTGAAACGTTCATTTGTATCTGGGCAGTGTGGGAAGGAAGATGGACATCTAGAGAGACTCTTACTGGAACGCTTTTTTTATGGGATATCCCTATATGCCAATAAAGTTACCTATAAAAAAAAAAATTAAAAAAAGAGAAAAAAAACCTGTATTACAAATCTGTTGCACTGTCCAGCTTTGCGCCGTGGTGCACCTTCACACTGGCGCAGTGGGAGAAAACAGGGACAGTGTGTCCTATTACTAATGAGCGGCTCTCACGGCAAATGTGAACTTGCGGTTGTCCGGGAAAGCGCATTAGTGAAAGATAGACTGGCTGATTGAAGCAGATGCTCAGTTTTTCACAGTGCAGGCACACTCACCTGCCTTTCAAAGGAAGGACAAATATCCTCTGGAGGTGGGTGTAGAGAGCGAATGCATCCGCCTGCAGGGGAAAGGCTGGTGGGTCCATGGGACTACCTTTAACCCTCCCTCCACTCCATGCACTTCCTTACAGCTTACTTGCCTCTCCGTCCATGTCCATAACACGGCAGGGACACAGATTCAAAGTGTTTCCCTCATTTGCATAGGACCACGCCCCATTGCAAATAGGGGAAATATGCAAATGGGGAAACATCCTCCTAATATTGACAGATTGACTGCTGTGCTAACGCCACGCTGTGTTTTTAATTACCGCTGCTGCTGCAATTATTGTCAAGTTTATTTTTAAAATTGTGTATTTGCCGTTCTGTTAAAACTTTTTTGCCTGTCCCTTAACTGCCCGCATTGCCTGCACATAAAAACTTTGACAGCACCACTCACCATTTGGGTGTTTGTTTTCCACCAAGATCCCGACCGCCATCTTAAGAGTAGGGCTGAGACGCCCCCAAGACGTTTCCGGGGCTGCGCTCTAGTTGGAACGAGCACCGCCTGCCACACGCTACTTAAAGGCCATTATGGTCGTGCACAGCGTACGCGCGCAGCGTCGCGCCGGAGGAGCGCCAGAGGAAAGCCCGTCTGTGCCCATCCGGGCCAGGCCGGGCCATAGGGCCACCCCCCCTGGCCGACCAAGGGTTTACTCACCTGCTACCCTCAGATCTCTCAGAACAGGTACAGCCACGTTGGATGGGATAACTTATGCCAGTCTTCGGTCGGAAGCTTTGCTACAGGTAGAGGACACACCTAACTATACTAGCACACAAGGTCTGATAATCGCCACGCTTAACACACGCTCTTTGCATAAACACCATCTGGAGGTATTTACACTTCTGGGTGAGGGCGAGATAGACATCCTTGCACTCTCAGAAACATGGCTAGGTACCTCGTCAACACCGGATATTTTAGCAGCCCTACCTCCAGACTTTGATGCGTTGTGGTATAACCGCCCCAACGATAGCAGAGGGGGAGGAGTAGCAATTGTGTTCAAGAAGAATCTTAAGGTGACACAGATTATTGCTGAAAACTGTGATTGTGCAGAATTATTAGGGGTAAAAATATCATTAAAATCCTCATGCATCCTGCTACTGTTAGTATATCGTCCACCTCAGAGTTCATCAGAATTGAATATGCTACTTACCAGTATGCATCTGTTCTTGGCATGTAGGGCTGCTGACATTCATATCTGTGCATAGATCGCCGCCTAGTGTTGGGTCCGGATGTTTGCACGTTGTTGTCCTGGAAGAGTCTTCGAAGTATCCTGAGATAGGTGACTCCTCCCCTGGACCACAGTGCGCATGGGCATCCTCTCCATCCTCAGATTGTTTTTCGCCATTGTGGCAGTGATGGAGTAGATACAGAAAGTGATGACCATGCTTACAGTAATTCTGAGAGCTGCAGCTGCTACAGGCGCCGGGGAGGAGGGTGGGCGATATGAATGTCAGCAGCCCTACATGCCAAGAACAGATGCATACTGGTAAGTAGCCTATTCAGTTCGAGGCATGTGGGCTGCTGAATTCATATCTGTGCATAGAATATATAGCAGTACCCTCTATTAGCGGCGGCTACCAGTGCCAGCTGCAGCGGTCTGAAAAAGAGTTTTGAGAACAGCCTGTCCTACAGCTGCCTGCTGTTTTGATTGCACATCTACACAATAGTGTTTGGTAAATGTATGTGTAGTGGACCAGGTGGCTGCTCTACATATATCATGCAAAGGAATGTTTCCCAGGAAAGCCATGGAGGCCCCTAACTTACGTGTTGAGTGGGCTCGTGGGGGAATCGTTAATGTGCGTTTAGCTTTTTGATAGCAAATTTGAATACATTTAACGATCCATCTGGCTATACCTGCTTTGGAGATGGCGTTACCTTTGTGGTGTGGGGCAAAGGCAACAAAAATTTGTTTTGTTTTCCTAAAGACTTTAGTCCTGTCTATATAGTACATGAGGGCTCTCTTTACATCCAGTGTATGGAGTGCTCTTTCTGCGACAGTTTGTGGGTTTTGAAAGAAAACAGGGAGTTCAATAGTTTGATTTATGTGGAACTGCGATATCACCTTGGGCATGAATTTGGGGTTGGTACGTAGTACGACCCTGTTGGCGTGAACCTGTATGAATGGCTCTTGAACGGTTAGTGCCTGGAGTTCACTAACTCTCCTCAACGAAGTGATCGCTACTAGGAAAGCTACTTTCCAGGTGAGGAATTGAATCTCGCATGAGTGTAGAGGTTCGAAGGGTGGACCCATGAGGCGTGTGAGGACCAAGTTGAGGTTCCACATTGGAGCTGGTGGGTGGCTTGGAGGAATTACTCGTTTGAGCCCTTCCAAGAATGCTTTGATGGCAGGCACTCTGAATAAAGAGAGGTGCTGCCTGTTCTGGAGATAGGCTGATATTGCGGTCAAATGGACACGTATTGAGGTGTACGCCAGATTGCATCGGTATAGGTGTAAGAGGTAACAAATTATGTTTTGGATGGATGCGTCTAGCGGGTTAATGTCATTGTTATTGCAATAAATTCCGAACCTTTTCCATTTGGCTGCATAGCAAGCTCTGGTAGTGGGTCTTCTAGCTTCCTTAATGATGTCCATACAGTCAGGTGGCAGGTTTAGGTAGCCAAACTCTAGGACTTCAGGAGCCAGATTGCCAGGTTCAGCTGTTGCGGATCTGGGTGCTGAATCTCTCCATGGTTCTGCGTCAAATGCGCGGGTTTGATACGCAGCCTTTGATGCGGCACCACGGAAAGTTCGAGAAAGGTGGTGTACCATGGTTTGCGTGCCCATGTTGGAGCAACCAGGACGAGTGTTAGTGAGTGTTGTCTGAGTTTGCGTGCCACCAGCGGTATCAATGGTGCTGGGGGAAAAGCGTACGCAAATCTGCCGGACCAGTTCATCCATATCGCATTGCCCTGCGACTGCGGATGTGGGAACCTGGCAGCAAAGCTTTGGCATTTTGTGTTTTCGTTTGTGGCGAATAGGTCTATCTCTGGAAGACCCCACTGTTGGAAGTACGGTTGGAGTACTGACGGGTGTAGCTCCCACTCGTGCATCTGGTGGCTGTGTCTGCTGAGCAGATCCGCCATCTGGTTGTCCTTGCCGGGGAGGTGTTCCGCCATGAGGAATATGTTCCTCTGAATGGCCCACTTCCACATGCTCTGAGCCAGATGAGACAACTGTGGAGAGTGTGTTCCTCCCTGCTTCTGTATGTAGTACATGGCAGTCATGTTGTCCGTCCGGATCAACACGACTTTGTTGCACAGGTGTACTTTGAATGCCTTCATGGCTAGGAAGATTGCCATCAGTTCCAGAAGGTTGATGTGCATCTTCTTTTGTTGTATTGTCCATAGTCCCTGCACTGTGTAGTTGAGTACATGAGCTCCCCATCCCTGGAGAGACGCGTCCACCGTCAGTATTATTTGTGGAACAGGCTCTTGGAACGGTCGGCCCTTGCAAAGGTTTTGTGGATTCCACCAATGCAGAGAGTTGTATGCCCGACCGCTCACCAACACTAGGTCGTTTAGTTGCCCGTGAGCCTGATTCCATTGACGTGCTAAGCACTCCTGAAGCGGGCGCATATGTAGTCTCGCGTGTGGGACTATGAAAATGCAGGAGGCCATCATGCCCATCAACTGCATGAACATTCGCGCAGGAAGGGAGTGTTGGGGTGTGAACTTTGAAATCAGCATTTGCATGCTGTTGATCCTCACTAAATTTGGCTGAGCTGTGGCTGCCAGAGTGTCTATGGTCGCACCGAGGTACTGTTGTACGTGTGCTGGTTGGAGATGTGATTTTGGGTAATTTAGTGAGAATCCCAGATTGTGAAGGAGGTGAATGGTGCGGGACATGTGGCTGGCACATTGCTGGGCTGACTGTGCCTGAACAAGCCAGTCGTCCAGGTAAGGGTAGACGTGAATATGTTGCCTCCGTAGATGTGCAGCCACTGTAGCTAGGCACTTTGTGAAAACTCTGGGTGCTGTTGTCACGCCGAAGGGAAGAACCTTGAATTGGTAGTGCTGCCCTTGAATAGTGAACCTGAGATATTTTCTGTGTGAGGGGTGAATGGGTATGTGGAAATACGCATCTTTGAGGTCTAGCGTGGCTAGGAAGTCTCCCTGTTTGAGCAGCGGGAGGACTTGTTGTAGGGTGAGCATGTGGAAATGCTCTGAGAGAATGTAGCGGTTGAGGGGTCTCAGGTCTAGTATAGGTCTGAGTGACCCGTCCTTTTTTGGTGTTAAGAAGTACAGGGAGTACACCCCCCGTACCTTGCTCGTGGACGGGTACGACCTCTATTGCGCCTTTTTTCAGCATACTTAGCACTTCCTGCTGTAATAGCGCTAAGTGCTCTGAGGACATAGGATGGTGTTTTGGCGGTATTGTGGGTGGAGTGGAGGTTAATTCTAGGCAGTAACCGTGTTTGATAATATCTTTGACCCACCTGTCCGTGGTGATGGTGTTCCACGTGGACAGGAACCTTTGTAGCCTTCCCCCGACAGGTGTTATGTGGTCGGGAGGAAGGGAGAGGGCGTCACTGTTTGTTCTTGGGGGAGGACCTGGTATTGCCGTATCCGCGTCCTCTGCCCTTTGTGCTGGAGCCACGATATCCACCCCGGGTGTTTTTATCGTAGGTACCTTGTGTGTTGCCCTTGTTGTAGGTTTGCTGTGACCCCTGTCCTCTACCTGCTCCTCTATTGCCGGGGCGACGAAAGGAGCCACTCCGAAAGGTCTGCGTTTGGAGAGCCCCCATGGACTTTGCAGTGTCTGTGTCCTTTTTTATTTTTTCTAGGGTGGTGTCAACTTCTGGTCCGAATAAGTAGTCGGGGTTGACCGGCTGATTGAGGATGTTATTTTGAACCTCAGGTTTGAATCCGGAGATTCGTAACCAGGCGTGTTGTCGTAGCATGACGCTGGTGTTTATTGCTCTGGCAGCTGTATCTGCGGCGTCCAGTGCACACTTAATGGATGCGTTCGTGAGGAGTTGTCCCTCCCTGATGAGGAGCTCTGCTCCCTCTTTGTATTGGTCAGGGAGATGTTGGAGTAGGGTTTCTAATGTGTCATAGTGGGCGCGATCGTAGCGAGCTAGGAGCGCCTGGGTATTGGCAATACGCCATATGTTAGCTGCCTGGGCTGCAACCCGTTTGCTGGAGGTCTCTAGCACCTTGGACTCTTTGTCCGGGGGAGGAGCATCACCAGTTGTCTGCGAGTGCGCCCGTTTGCGAGCATTAGCGACTACGATGGAATCCAGAGGCAACTGGCCTCTAATGTACGTAGGGTCCCCAGGCGCCGACTTATATTTCTTGTCGATCCTGGGGTTTATTACTCTTGCCCTGGTGGGTTCTTTGAAAATGTCCTTTGCTGGTTTGAGGACACCCTTCAACATGGGCAGAGTTTTGATATTCCTTTCTGAGGATGCGAAAGTATCCATTAGAAAATCGTCCTCGATTGTGTCAGAGTGGAGTTGCACACCATGATTGGCCGCAGCACGTTCAATGAGGGCGTTGAATGCGGCAGTGTCCTCTGTGGGAGACGTTTTCGCGCCATATAGCTGCGTGTCCTGTGTATCCATAGCTGCACCCGGGTCTACAGGGTCATCCCAAGCCTGATCAGGGTCCTGTTGGCCTTCAGGGTCCATCTCCCTGGGGTAGGGGACGTCGTCACCCATGTAGTCCTCCAAAACGTCGGTGTCGGAGAGAAGGACTGTGGATCTGGGTAAGAGGTATGGAGACGTTCGTAAAGAACTGGTTCCGAATCCGCTGGCAGCTTTTTCTTTAGCGGGATCCGGTAGGAGTCCAAAGCTTGCTCGGAAGATATTCTCCGCTTGTGGAGCATAATTCTGCCGGTGTCGGCATCGATGATGTGGGACGGTGATGTCTCCGTAGGAGAGTGTTCGGCAGGTGTGATCCTAGTTTGGGTGACACGTGTTCTGATTTCAAACAGTTTGGGCACCGTGGATGGCGGCAGGCCAAAAGTGATGTTGGGTGTTGCTGGAAAAGCTTTTTGAGCTTTTTTCGGCTCGGAGCCCGACGTGTCCTGGAGGGCTGCCTTTTCTTTGATGCGTTGCAAGGACGCTGCAACTTGTCGCACCTGGAACGCCGACGGTTCTTTGGCGCCGAGCGGTTCTGTAGAGGCAGGCGTGGACTTCTTCGGGGCCACGTGGTCATCGAGTCGAGGAGAGGTAGTAGCTGTCGACGGCGTCGATGATTGGGCCTTAGGTGCTGCTTTCGAAGTGGTGTGCGACGCAGCGGCCATTTTGACCTTCGTGGCCGGAGCCGATTGTTTCGGTGCTGGGTGCCGAGGCGGTTTGGCGGTACCGATGGCCTTTTTCCGTGTGTCGGCGCCGACGTCGGCTGCTGCGAGTTCGGCACCGAAGTCCCGTTTGGTGCGGTCGGTGCCGACGGGTTTGGCTGGCGTCGAAGGTGTAGTGGGCTTCGATCCGACCAGTGTCAGTTTCAGTTTCGGTTTCTGTGGAACCGATACGACTATTGGTTTCGGTTTCGAGGAAGGGAAACCAGTCGTTTTGGGTACTAATGGCTTTCGCTGGATGTCCGAGGCCGGGCCAGAGGGCGGGGCCGAAGAACTGCGGGATAGGTCTTGGGTAAGGCCCGAAGGCGATCCTTCGACCGGAGCCATAGACTGACGCACTGGGATATCCTCCGTCTGTACGGGTAGGCCTTGCTCGTCACCGGAGCTACTTTCTTCGGCCCCTAAGGCCTCATCGTAGTCTCCTACCTCGGTGTTGGCTTCTTCCCTGTGAAAGAGGTCTTCGATGTCTTCCGATCCGGAATCGTGTTCGGAAGCGGGGCTGGAGGGTAGGTTCTCCACGCTTTCCACATCTTCGTCCTCGGCGCTGAAGATGTTGGTTGGGCCGGTGCCGCTTGCTGCGCTTAAAGTCTCGCTGCTCGTCGATTCCGGAGAGTCTTTTTGGATCGGAATCGGGCACAGGCCATACATGTGGATTCGTCAAGATCCGGTGAAAGGCATTTGTTGCACACCGGGTGGACGTCGACATGGGGATATTTCGCATTGCAAACAGGACACCGCTTGAATGGGGTCCTCGATTCCATCGTCGATGTGGGGTCGATGGTCGGATATGATGCGAAAAAGTTGTTTTTGAAGTCAGTAAACTAACAAGTAACTGTCGATACCGATCGGGAACAGTACCGACGCGAACTAAAGGCCTTTTGGCCTGAAAAAAAAAGTTTTCCCTAACTTGAGTCAAGATAAGCACATCCGAACCCAATGGCGGAAAAAAACAATCTGAGGATGGAGAGGATGCCCATGCGCACTGTGGTCCAGGGGAGGAGTCACCTATCTCAGGATACTTCGAAGACTCTTCCAGGACAACAACGTGCAAACATCCGGACCCAACACTAGGCGGCGATCTATGCACAGATATGAATTCAGCAGCCCACATGCCTCGAACTTAATGATTCTTTTTTCGAACTACTGACGGATCTGGCCTCCAGATATAAGTCCCTTATAGTGGTTGGGGATTTTAACTATCACTGGGACAAGGTCCCTAGGGGGCCCATTGCGACTGAGTTCGAAACCAACCTCTCCGCTCTCCATCTAAACCAACTTGTAAAGGGCCCCACCCATGTGAAGGGCCACACTCTTGATCTTGTTTGGTCCTCTCTGTCACTGATGAAAATTCTGGAAGTTAGCCCTTGCATCTGGTAAGATCATTATCTGATCAAGTGCTGGGTTCCGGGAGACCCCTTATTAGCGGCCCCTCTACAAGTTAGGAGGAAAGTCCGCTCTTGGAAGAAGATTGAGGCTGATTCCTTAGTGTCGACTCTACTCTCTTCCCTGATATTGATGGTAAGCATCTGATAGAACTTGTCAGTTATATCAAATCGGGATCCACTATAGACCCTTGTCCCCCGAAAATCTTTAAACTGGCTTTGCCAGGTATTCAGCCCCAACTGCTGCACCTACTGAATGTCTCTCTAGAAGCGGGCTACCTCCCAGTATCTCTGAAGGAAGCCAGAGTTTCCCCACTTCTGAAAAAAGCGGGTACTGACACTAAGGCATTGAAAAATTACAGGCCCATCTCCCAACTGCCTTTTCTTAGTAAGATCTTGGAAAAACATGTCTTGAACGCCTTGGCCAGCTACCTGGAAGAACACCATCTACTTCATGCCAGGCAGGCGGGCTTCCGGCCACAGCACAGTACAGAACTGGTTATGGCTACGGTCACCGATGAGCTACGAATCAGAGCAGACAACAAACAACCATGTGCTTTGATTCTGTTAGACCTGTCAGCAGCCTTCGATACGGTCAGCCATACCATCTTGCTGGATCGCATCGCGAAGCTGGGGATAACTGGCCAGGCGTTCAAGTGGCTAGAATCCTTCCTAACAGGCCGCACTCAGAGGGTTCAGATGGGGGATCAGTTGTCCGGGATTAAGGATGTGACATGGGGGGTGCCTCAGGGGTCCGCACTATCTCCCTTACTATTCAACATCTACCTGCAACCTCGGATGGAAGAACTCACGCGCAGAAATTGTGAGATCTTTAACTATGCGGATGACACGCAGCTACTGGTGCAGCTGGAAGAAACTAAAGAAGCCCAGGAATCAGTGAGGAACTTGCTTAGATTTACGGTCAACTGGATGACCAATAATTTCCTCAAGGTGAATGCCGAGAAAACGGAGGTGCTGGTGCTCACCAACAAGGTCAACCCTTGGGATGATCTGTACTGGCCCCCAGAACTCGGTAAAACTCCCATTCCTGGCACAGTAGTGAAGAGTCTCGGCCTAAAGATCGATGCGGACCTTACCATGGCCCCTCAAGTGTCGGCTGTGGTGGGTTCCTGCACGGCGTGATGCGGCAGCTACGTAAGCTTACCACCATTCTTTCAGCTTCTACGCTGCAAACCATCGTCTCAGAGACTGTTATTTCGAGGCTTGATTATGGTAATGCTTTGTATCTGGGCTTATCGCAGAAGTTGCTGAGAAAACTGCAGGTTGTGCAGAATGACGCAGCCAGGCTGATCTTCTCTCTCCCGAGAAGCTCACATCCAACCATACTTCTTCGTAAGCTGCATTGGCTGCCCGTGAAGTTTAGGGTCCAATTTAAATGTCTCTGCATGGCTCACAAGGTTCTTTTTGGTAACGCCCCAGAGTATATCAAGCAACGCCTGAGGAAGTATGTTACCGGCAGATCCCTACGCTCTGGTCTTGTCTCCAATTTGGCTCAACCCAGATTTAATCTAAAAACCAAAGGAGGCTGTGCTTTCTCAGTACTCATTCCCCAACTTTGGAATGACCTTCCGGCCAGTCTGAAGGAAGATTCACAGTTACTCTCTTTTAGGAAAAAACTGAAGACACACCTTTTTGGCAAGGTAATATCCTCAGTCTAATTGGAGCAGGCAGAGGGCACTGAGGCGTCAGTATGTGTGTGGTTGTTCTGTTGAGCGCTTAGAGACCGGTGGTGATAGGCGCTATATAAGAACCCTATAACATTAACATATGGGGCAGGTGCTGGATATATTAAAGAAGGGGTGGGACCCTTATGTAATATTACTCTTCCAGGGGGCTGCAAACACAGGCACGCACAACTGTTGCACTCCCGGGGCATTGTCTGTGAATAGCCCCATATGTTACAGGGTAAGAAACATTTTTAGGTCTCGCCTGAGCCAGCAAATGCCTAGGAAAGGTCTTCCCCTTGCACTTCTAGCATGTGGTTTTAAGACTTTCTGAAAATATGGTCAATTGACACAAGCACCATCAATATTTTCTTCATAGAATGGTGCCCCCTCCCCTGAGCGGTCGCCAGGTTGAGGAGAAGCAATATACCCAGTCGTTACGGGTAAGCATAAAGTATTATAATTTTTTTGTATATACACATATGTGATGTAGTTTGTAGGTAGAGGTATCTGTTGGCCCGCCTACTTTGTTGTCTGATGGCTTGGTTTGTTTATTTGAGCCCACTGACCTAATCTTTTCCATCTGTCCCCATAAGGTATCGTTACCTTCCGCAGAATAGGAACCGCAAGTATACATGGTTCTGTGTTTTCCGTACTTATAACACATTTTGCTACACATTTCACCTAGCAGCAGCAGCATCTTTGAGGTCCTGAAGAAAGCCTTGCCCGAGAAAGGGGCATTACGGCTGAAACATGTCTACCACTATCTTTCACCCTACACATGCGGTTAAACCCATACCGCAGGTGCACTGTTTTTTAATCCTGGCAGTGGGAACTTTCAAATCAAGCATATATTTAGTTCTCTCTAGCTAGTGCTATCATCACTTCACTCATGTTACTTTATTCTTTGCGCTGTGTCCTCACCCACACTACAGGTCTCATTTGGTGGATTTACAATATCCAGCTAGAGTAGACATCAAAACATCCCTGTGCTCCTCCCTCTCAGAGAGAGGGTCGTAGCCCTCAGAGGAACAAGGCCTTTCCTCAGAGAGGAGAATCCCAAATGATGAAGCATGCCATCATAGGTGGGTGAGGGATTTCATCCAGAGAGGGATTTATCCCACAGCTAGGTCTGTTGCGAAATGGTCAGTGCCTTTTTGTTTTTGTTCTTCTGGTTCAGACAACTTAGACCCAAGGATTTTGTTGTATTTATTGTATTATAATATTGGGGATATAATCCTTTGCAGGTCTCTTAATTCTTTCCATAGGACCCTCCCTTTAATTTTCCTCTTTGCATTACCTATGTAGCCACTCCATGAGAATTCTTTGGAGGGCTCCATGTCTTAAAAGGACTGCTGCTGGTGGGAAAGGACTGCTGCTGGTGGGAAAGCCTTGCCTTTGTGTGCATGCTGGTGCCTTGGATTCACCTCTAGGATTGGGCTTGTGAGAGGTGGATCTTTGTGTAGAGGACTGAAGGGCACGCATGTATGTGGCAATGCCAGGTCCTTTATTTTTTCTGCCATCTCACCGAACTGAGAGCTTAAGGCAGTGCTCCCCATCAAAGGGCATATTAAAGATGTGCTGTAGCAGCTCAGGCCAGAAACTGGAGATCCGGAGTTGGGCATGGCAGCGTAGGCAGATAATGTTCTTAGTGTGTCAGTATGAGGGTGCATCTGATGTTCACATTATATTTGACTTTGCCTTTTCCTTTCGTGTGCCTCAGGGAGATGTTTGAGGTCTTGCATTTCTTCCCAATGATGCCGGTCTAGGAAGAGACCAGATAGTGTTGCAGCATCCATACACTTTCTGCCTTTGCCAGGCAGCGGGGTAGGTCTAGTTGCGTGTGCTGAGACTCATTTGCATGTATTGTGAACAACCAGTGAGCCTGGTGTAACTTGACCACTGATGTACAATGGGCCACCCGGAGCAGGTTCGAACTTTTTTCCCCTCATTTGGATTGACAACCTTATTTTTTAAAGGCTCTTAAAGATGTGCAGACTAACATGCCAGTGAGCACAGTGAGGGACAGCATCCATTTCCCAGACTTCAAAAAAGCCTCCACGCGGCAATCATCCTTGTCCTGGACAAGGTTCACCTTTACATTGAGTGGACAGTACTCTGAATTACTGCATGGTAAGGGGTGGCGTCATCAGAGGGAGAGGGATTGTTGATGTGGTGCCCATAAGAAGGTTCTCAACAATAAGCAGCAATTATTAAAGGTCGAAGGGATGGAAAACCCAAAGGCTGATCCCTAAGAATCTGAAGAATGCTTTTGTCCTTGAGCTGGCACTCAAATTTTCGAATCAGACAGCAGAAAAGGCAATCCGAGATGGAATCAGTGTTCTGGAGCATTGTGGACTAGGGGAGGAATCGCAGCAAGTTTTGTGCCTCTAAACATTTTAGATAAAAAACAAATTGCAAACGGCAGAGCCCAACGCTAGATGGAAGGAGTAGGCAGACATGTAGCTACAGCTACACAGGCTACAAAGATTGTTAGCTAAATTAGTGACTGCATGCAACTTTCAAATTTTAACTTGGGGACTAGAAAAAGGGACACTGAAGAGACAGCACCATGATACACGAGAGGGACAGGCATATGTCTAGCCAACACACGTTTCTCTTATTGGTTTTCATTAAGCCCCCAGGGTGGAGCTTTTACAGTTAACTCAAGAGTACCCACTTGATAATTAAGCCCAAAGGCTTCCTAGAATGCGGGGTAATCCAACTATATGAAAGGCTACATTTCTCCAACGAAACCCTAATAAAACCCCTGATTATACCAGTCTATCTAATAGTTCCACCTTTTCCTGAGAATTACACTATGTGCTTACAATATGAGGTTTTATTTATGAGGTCTACCATGGTCTCTTCAGAAAGGCACAATCCAAACAGAAGGTATAATAGAATAACCATGATGCAATGGGAGCGCTTCTACAGTACGTCTGCCAAAATCTACTTAAGCAACTGAATGGTTGATTTGCTTGTGGAACCAGAGGGAGTGAAACAAACTTCTGAAAATTGCTTTGATTTAATAAAGCTGCCTGACTACAGAGCACCACAGCTAGACACACGTGGACAAAGGTCTGCAGAAATAGCAAACGTTTTTCTTATAATCTTGAGAAACCGTTATTAATGAAACAAAAATTACTTACAGCGCCAGCTTTCCAAGTACCATAAGAACATCTTCACACTCGGGTGCAAGGAATGGCCGTGCCCTGGCAAAGTACTGAATAGAGATTCGATACACTTCCAGTAAATGCAAAGTATTCTTTGAAGAATTTGTCTCTCCAGCATACTGTAGCAGTGTCTGAAAAGAGAACAGAGGACATTACTACACTTGTGTTGAGTGACATTTCTATTGCATGATATACACATTTGCTATTTAACAGTTACACACAGTCCCCAAGAATGAGCGAAATAGAATTTGATCCGAGCCTTTATATGGTGCTAAGTTGTCTAAGACAAGATGCCCACAGTCAGAGTGAAGTGGGTGATTTTGAACTGCACAGAAGATCTAGAATGCTCACCAGGTACCTGTTTTTAGAAAACAGATGGGTACCTTAAGTGGGATTCTACAGCATGCCTTGTTTAAAGCTACGCAAAGGAATGGAGAACTCACTTTTATCTATAGCATTGAGGTCCATGGAACTCTTGCTAAGCCAGTGGGTACCTGTTAACGATACTACTTTACAACAGAGGACCCCCAGAAGAGTGTTTTGTATATAAAATATTTGCAGGAAGTGATACAGGAAGCCTGTGCACCTGGGAAATGGTTACAGTAGGTTTATTTACTTAAGCAAGCATAGTTTTAGCAGCTAGGTACATCAAGTACTTTACAGAGAAAATTATTTATAGCAAGAACACTAATAGGTGTTCTAAATGGGACAGAACTGGGTGTAGTCCAGCTGAACCCAGACAGCCGGATGTGATGCGGTGACAAATCTATAAAGGCAGCATTTTTTTTATTTTTACATCTCGCCCATTTACACACTACACATTTGCTTTTGAGATAAGGATATATTTGTTTTAAAGTAGCTAAACACAGAATGAAAAAATTCCAAGCTATCGTAATGGAAAGTTTCAATTCAATAAAGGATTCCGAGGCGAGGATTAGGCTTCAATTCCCTTCACTATTATTAACCAGCAGCAAATAAACTTCTGTATTAACATTAAACTACATTTCCTACAACTCCTTGGGAAACAAAATAAATGTAAACCGTTCATCCAATCACAGAGGAGCCCGTCCTCTCAACATTCCTTGGGGACGTTCTATCCTCCTCTTTCTTCCTGCGAACACAGTGGATCACGTCCAGTATCTCAAATCACAACAAGAATTGGCATAGCCAATAGGTATCGCCTTTGGGACCTTAAAAGTTTTTTGCCATGCAGCACATTATCCTGGGTGTTCAACATTTACCGGTTTTACTATGTTAATTTATGTGGCGACAAGAACCTGCTTCACCACTCTTTAAAGTCTGCAGCAGTAGCTTCAAAACCACACCTGCTGTTTCATATAGGTTCTTAAATGGCAAAGAACGTGGTGAATAATGTTGAAATCATTAATATGTTGGCATTTCTCAGCAAGGGTTTAAGGGAGCCCGAGCAGGTGACTGATAATCACTCAATACACCTTGTAGACAATATGCAAATTAGTTTAGCAGCCGCCTCCCCTCCCCCTCCGACCAGGAGCCTATGCAAAATAGGCCCTCGCTGATTGGCCTTTGTTGTCGTCTTCAGCTCTGAGACAGTAATCGCTGCAGGCTCGGGGTGAAATAACTGACCCTGTTGCATTGTTAGGAGGGCCTTTTCTGCTTCGATCCTGATTATCTCCCCCATGGATAGTTCTAGGAGGGTTGAGTACCATATTTGCCTTGGCCATTGTGGGGCAAAGAGAATCATATTTGTTCCTGGATTATTTTACTTTTTGTGACACGCTTTGCATCAGGGGTATTGGTGTTCTGTCTGCTCAGCTGGTCCGCTGTAATGTTGTCTACTCCTGGTAGATGTACTGTTTGTAGGTTGATTTTGTGAATTATTGCCCATTGCCAGATCTCCTGTGCAAGTTTGCTCAGGGGAAAGGACCTTGTCCCTCCCGATTGGTTCAGATAGAACATTGTTGTATTATTGTCTGTTTGGATTAAAATGGGTTTTCCCCTGAATGTGTTTCTGGAACACTTTTAGTGCCAGAAAAACAGTTTATTTCCAAAAAGTTGATGTGCTTTGTGGAATCCTGTTCGTTCCATCAACCATGCACTTTCAGCTGGTTGAAATGTGCTCCCAAACCGTTGAGGGATGCGTCCGTGGTGACTGTCAAAGATGGAGTTGAGTTCCTGAAAGGTCTCCCCTGTGGTATGTTGGTGGATGCCCACCATTGTACCTCTGCTTGCACCCTTTGTGTAACAACCCCTAGATCCCCCCCCAACTTCTTGTGGCTTGAGACCAGCTGTTGGTAAGCCATTCTTGAAATGGGCGCATGTGTAGGTGTGTGTGAGGGATAAGTGGGATTCATGATGCAATCATGCCCATCAGTTTCATGACCTTCCTCACTGTCAGAGACAAACCCCTCTGGTAGAGGGTTGTTTCTTGATGGATTGCTTGTATCCTGGTCCGAGTGGGGTATGCCCTTGCTTTTGTTGTATTTAACCTTGCTCCCAGGAAGGTTTTTTCTCCTTCTGGTGGTGTTTAAGATTTTTTGTGGTTCAGCGAGAAACCCAGTGTTTGTAGCATTTGGATCGCTTTTTGAACTGGACTGCGACATGTTTGTTTTGAATGTCCCCGTTTGAGCCAATCATCTAGATAGGAGTAGACATGGATTCCCTCTCTTCTCAGGTGTGCCACCACTGCGGCTAGACACTTTGTGAACACACGTGGAGCTGATTTTAATTCCGAAAGCAAGAAACTTGAACTGGTAGCGTGTTCCGTTGAGCAGGAATCTTAACTACTTTGTGTCTTTTGTTCATGGGGATATGCAAGTAGGCGTCTTTGAGGCCATGTAATAACCTTTTTGAATTTGTGGGTTTATCTCTTGGAGGGTACACATTTTGAAGCGCTGTGTTAGTACGAACTTTTTTATGAACCTTAAGTCCATGATGGGTCTTAAGAGTTTGATCCTGTTCGGGTATTAGGAAATATGGCGAGTAGTTTCCTGTGAAGCATTCTTGTCTTGGTACCTTTTCTATTGCCTGTTTTAGGCTTAGTTCCTTGATCTCTGCGTTTAGCAGTGTTTGTTCTGATTTCATGAATTTTCTCATTTTTGGTCGGTTTGATGGTACGTTTGTTAGCTCTATGCAATACCCGTACTTTACCAAACTTAAAATCCAATTGTCTGCTGTGATCCTTTCCCATTGTTTGTGGAAAAAGGATATTCTTCTTCCCACAGGTTTCTTGTGTGGGTCCTTCCTTGTGATTAAGTAAGTTGGACCCATTTCCTCAACCCTTTCGGGGAAGAGGCAATGGCAGCTTCTGTTGCCAACCTTGATAGCTTGACTGCTGACCCATTTGTTGAATTCGGTCAGGGACTACAGAGGTCACAACAAACTCCTGGGCAGAACCTAAGGTGCCTCTACCTGTGGGCTTTTGTTATTGAATTCCCCTCTTTTAAAGGAACCCCTTTGCTGCAGGGCCCCCATTGCCCTTGCTGTTTCATTGTCCCCCTTCATCTGTTGAAGGGATTCATCTACTTCGTCGCCAAACAGTGCTTCTCCATTGAATTGCCTATTAATGATGGAGGTTTGAACTTCCTGCTTAAAACCGGAAATTCTGAGCCAGCCATGTCTTCTCAGGATGATTCCTGTGCACATCTGCCTACTAGCAGTATCTGCTGCATTCAAAGCAGACCTTATTCATGTGTTTGCCACGTTCTTCCCCTCCTGGACAATAGCTCTTGCCCTCTTCTTGTCCTCAGGGAGTTTGTTCAAAAACTCCTCAATCTCATCCCACTGTTGGTGGCCATATCTATTTAGTAGGGCATTTGAGTGAGCAATACGCCACTGTGTTGCCGCCTCCTTTTCAATCCTTCTCCCCACCATAGCCATCCTCTTACTTTCTTTCTCTGGAGGAGGACAAGTGTTGGAGACTGCATTTGCTCTCCTCCTGGCTGTGGTGACAATAATGGAGTCAGGTACTGTACTTCCCTGAATATAGTTAGGGTCCTTTGAGAAGGGCTTATACTTCTTCTCCACTCTGGGGGTTACTCCCTTGTTTGAGGCTGGCTCCTTGAAGGCTGCTTTGCCTTGATCCAGAATACTGGGCAGCATAGGAAGGTATTGTGTTCCTTTTGTAGCTCAAGTTTTTCTTCCTCTAAGGGTACACCAAATTGATTTGCTGCCCTTTTTACAATGTCATTATAGAAAGCTATGTTATCTGAAGGTGAAGCTTTCGAAAGGTAACAGCAAATTTCTTCTTCTGGGCTCTCGGTGTCGAGGTCGTTCCACGGATCCTTCGAACGTTTCTAAGTTTCTCTCTTCTTCAGGTATGTCTCTGTATTCCTCAGGTTCTGCGCCTCGAGGCTCAGGGGTTGGAGGAGAGTCGAAGATACCTTCCTCTTCTCCTTCTGCGTCTGTCTCTTCGGCATCGACGTTCTCTGGTTCGGCAGCCGTTGTCTTTGGGATTCGAAAGTCCTTCAGTGAGGCATCGAAATCCCTCTTCTTTTGTAGGAGCCTTGGCATTTCCTTCTCGAGTATTCTACCTTTTCTTTCGACCTCTAGGGCCCTCTCGGCGTCGGAGGCCAGAGATTTTCGTTTCTTCCTGACATCGATGTTAGTCTTCAGCGGTGTTGTGTCCTTTTTTGCAGGTTGGTGTCGACCCTTGACTTCGGTGTTTTTGACGATTTTCCCTCCACTGTAACCTTCGGTTGGGTTCTGTGGGGTTCCTTTAATCGTGGCTGACCCTCATTTGCCTTTTTGCTCGGCGTCAGGGCTGCCTTGTGGGCCTTATGTTCGTGGCCCTTCGGTTCCGACATATCTTTATGGTGTCTTACCTTCTCAGTCTTCTTTTTCAGATCCCTTGCCTTTTAGGAGTCCCCTTATAGGATTTCGACGTTCGATCCCTTGTGCGTCGACTCAGTTATTCTCCATGCTCTTCCTCGTCGCTAGAGAAACCCAGGTCTCTCAGGGAAGTCTTCTTTGTTCTCTGCGACATTGCGTCGTAATGAACCGGTCTTTGATTTTGGCGTGTCCTCAGCGTCTTCGGCAGGAACGCTGCACAGGCCTCACAGTCCTTGTCCTGATGATCTTTGGGCAGGCAAAGGTTGCAGACGTCATGTGGGGCGCGTTGAGCACACTTGTGGTGGCACTTGGGGCAGAACTTTAAGGGGATATTCTCCATGACCTCTACCTCGCCATTTGTGGACTGAGTGGTCCTCTGGTGTTCAACCGAAGCTCTGCTCCTGCCTCTGGTTACGACGCCTATGATCAATGATATTTCTCAGCACTATCTTTTTCAAAGTTTTTGGGGAAGATCAAAAAATTTCTTCAGGGTTTCCAGTCTTGCTTCCAGACCACAAAGGTGGAAAAAAGAATCTGAAGATGGCCACCACGCACGTCGACCTGCAGGATACCGTTTGACGTCACACAGGGGACGTACCTGGCAGCAAATGGTGGTCGACAGCGACCAAAGCAAGAAAAAAAAAAAAAAGAATTCCAGACCCAACCCCTAGATGGCGGAATATGTTATGTTATTCCGTTTTATAGAGCGCGGCTTATACCCGAGGGTGTCCTGGCGCTGTAGTACATAAGACAATTCTGATTTGTGGCAACGGCTAGGGTATTAAGATGTAAAAAGTCTGTTCTTGAGCACAGCATGTGAATCCATAAAAGGATTCACGTTGCAAAACAGCTGTGCCGAAGCTAACAAGAGGACGACGCCCACTGACTTGGACCCAGCCCTATCGGCCTGTCCCCACCTTGAACCTGCAAAAGTGAAACTCCGGTGAATCCTGCGGCCAGCAGCCTCAAGAACCCCGAGGACCTGCCCTGCCTTCAAAAGAAAAGACTGTCTCCCGTAAACACCAGATTTGTTCACCAACAGACTCCAGGTCCACCAAAGTCAGCGAGTCTGCACCAGACTCCTACGGCCCGAGTTCCAGTGGCCCAACACCAAGCGGAGGTCCCCCCCCGATGATCCTGACCAGAGATCCGGCCACCCCTGACCTGCCTCATGCCTCCAGCAGACGCCTGCAGCCTCAAACCGAAGATCCGACCCTAAAAGGCACCTATGCACCCAACGCCCCACGGCTAAACAGACGGTGCCTAACCAACGCCCAGCATTCCAACTTATCTCTCCAAGTGGTGGTCGCACCCAGAAGACCTTCGTCCCTGAGGTTGTAGTGTGTTTACAAACCTGAGACTCTCCATTAAAAGCTACAGGGCTCCCGACGAAACAGCACACTGCACCCGGCCGAACCCAGTGCCGCCGAGGTTGCAGTTTTTGTGCTGGCTCAAACCCCCATTTGCACGGTGCTTAAATCCAGGAGCTTTTCTTCCACAACCCAGTGGCTTTCTCGTCAGCAGCCACCAACCAGAGACCCCCTATCACCCCCATTGGATAACATTGGGTCTCAGCACTCTGCACCAAGCCACCCTAGCGCCGCTGAGGGTGTAACAAGAGTGCATCCTTGACCCTGAGGGAACCCCAGAGTCTAACCCCAGAATACCAACTCCCACAACAAAGTACTTACCTGCTAACTGATAACACTATTTTCCTCCATAGGATAACAGACTGTTTTTCTATAAAAAGTTTGTCTGAGGAGCTGGAAAATATATAAAAACCTTTCAAACTAAATAACCAAAACACTTTTACTTACCTGTTTACAGGAAATGTCCCAGTGCAGTATCCAGATGTACTGCACTGTGTAAGAAAGGTAATCTACTTGACATTCTACTAAAAAGCCTATACGAAATATATGTACAGTATATCAAAAGCATTGCATTACAGTAACAACTGTAATCAAACCAAAGTGTATATACAATTGCAATTCTAACTGTTGACAAAGTGCATTACTACTGTGAAGTATTTATTGCTTACCTATGCCAGGCTTGCTTGGTTCTAGAAAGTAAAATAACAAAAAAATGTTTTATACAAAATCAATTGATCTGAAGTTCAGTCTTTGAGTGTGTGATATCATTTGGTGATTGAGTGTGTACAACAAATGCTTAACACTACCCTCTGATACAGCCTTACTGCTCGACCAGACTACCACAAACAAGAGAGTAAGGTGTCATCTACTTTTACCTCTGCCTACCTTTGAGGTTCCACTGGACTGTGCACACTATACCTCACTAAGGTACAGAGCCAGCTTCCTACAGTGATTGAATGAAAATCAGTATTGACATTTTTTCTGATGATTAATAGAGTGGATACAGGATGCCTCGCAGACCAGCGCATGCGCACTGACTCTAGGCTCGACCTAAAAAGGTAGGGTGCCAGTAGGAACAGAGAAAGTACAGTGACCCTAGGCAGAATCAATCAACTCCTACTGTATGCAGTGTGGGACTGTTCAAAGCGAGAAGGCCATCCTTAATGGAAGAGGATGCCTCACACACAGGATAGTGTCATGCTTCGTATCAGCATCCTATTCCCATCTCGGAAAGGTAGTACTACCAGGGCAGACTTGACCTCCGCTAAGACTCAGCAGAAGGAGAGAGTTCTTACATCAAACTACTGGCCAAGAGTGGGATCCAGACAATCTGAAAATACCTTAGGATTTCTTGGTGATCACCTTTATTTGTGAGAACTCTAGGTATATTAAAAAGAGCATAATAAGCACACAGAGAGAAATGCACATATCTAAGGCTGTTGGAACAGCAAAGAAAGAGGAGGACAGAATGGAATGTTGAGAGGACAGGCTATGGTCTTGTTTGGATGAACTGCTTGCCTTTACTTTGTTTCCCAAGGACCTATCTGAAATGTAGTTTAATGTTAATACAGACTTTTAATGGCTGCTGGTTAATAAGAGTGAAGAAAGTTGAAGCCTATTCCTCGCCTCCGTTCCTGGTGCCAAAATACTCAATTCTAACAGATTGTCACTCACCTTTTAATGAAATTGCTAATTTCTAAAATGATGAAATACCAGGCCACGAGGGGAGACTCAGGGCTTGGTGTACGAGTGTACGAGTGTACGAGTGTAACCAGTTCTTCATATGTCTATTACAGCTTCCTACTGTATGGCGAAATGTTGTTCTTTCACATGTCATATGAACACTGTCGTGAAATGTATGCTGTCATGAGCAAAGTTAAAAAAAAGATTGCCCCCCCCCCCCCAAAGTGAAAACTAATAAAATTGACATTAAATTCCGATAATTCTACCTCTGGTGGCAGCGGTTGAAGAAGAGTAAATAGTGAGCAACATAGGAAGGGGCATGAGGGTCATAGTTAAAGCAAACCTGAGTGCTTTATGGTGCCCTCCCAGAGGCACCAATGTTTATTTTCTTGTGGCGGACGCAGAGTAATATTTTCTGTAGTTTCCACTCGCAGAGAAATGATTTACATGACAAACTGAATCAGTTTCATGAAAATCCTTTGACTAAGAAAAGCTTGCTGGACTGCCAGATGCCAGTTATCCGTGATGTACTTGTGCACAATATAAGGTGGCAAAAATATTAACGTCTCAGTCCTGAAACAAAAGCACCCAGTGTGAGTAAGTTGATCCCTTGGTGTAGGAAGCTCTGTATATACTATACCAAAGTAAGGTATAGTGTGCACAGAGTCCAGGGAGTACTCAGAGGTATAGCAGAAACTAAATTACGTAAGTACTAACAGCTCTCTTTGTGGTAGTGTGGGCAAGCAGGCAGGATTATCCAGAGGGTGTGTTAAGCACTTCATGTATTCACTCAATCAAGAATTGATACACGCACACTCAAACACGAATTCAGACCAATGAGGTATGTAAAAAAAACAAAAAAAGATACATACGTTTCATTTTAGAACCCAGCAGGACTTGGCACAGGTGAGTAAAATGTACTTTCAAATGCATGACTGTTCAGAGAAATGAGGTTGTGCTTGAAATTACAGTTCTTACAGGGTTGTATCACTTTTCAATGCAGTTTGTATCAGAGTAAATCCTTTTAGATAACTTTTGAGTTACTTTGGATTATTTTGAGTACTGGGGCTGGTATACTTAAATACCACACCCTAAGAGCTCTAAATAGAAAGGTAAGTACGACGTTTTATACTTTGAAATGGAATTCACTTTTATCCATACATTAGCAGTTCCACACAACAATTTTAGGTACAAAATCTTTTGAAATGGGTTCCTATGCGAGAAACATGGTTATCAGTTTTGGAGGCAAGTATTCTACTCACGAGGGTGAGTTTTGGGGATTAGGACCAAGGCTCCCCAATGTCTAGGGGGGGCACTCAAGTTTCACCACCAGTGGCACTGGGACGGCCAGGTGCAGAGTGCAGGGGTCCAACTTTAGCCAATAGGGCTAAGGGGGCCTTCAGTTAGGGTCTGCTGACGAGCAGGCCCCTTGGTTGTGGGAGCCAAGTTCCTAGGGTTAAGGTCAGCACTGCAGGGGCCAACGACCAGAACAGGAGTGGCACCACCAGCAGCACTCAGGTGGCTGAGGATGAGTTTGACTGCAGCGGTCTGTATGGTCTGAAGTCTCAGTAGGAGATGTGCAGCTATTCCTATGTAAAGGGCGATGCAGTAGTCCAGTCGGCTAGTTATGACGGCCGGTGTCACGGTGCACCTCATGTGTAGGGCTAGGCACTTGATGATCTTAAGTAGCATGCGCAAAATGAGGAAGTATGCGAAGGAGACTGAGTTGATCTGTGATTTCATAGTAATGTTGTTGCCAATGATAATAATTCCGATGTTTCTGGCGTGGGCGGGGTGAGTGGGTACGGGTCCTAGAACTGATGCCCACCAGGAGTCATTCCACTTGTTGCTGCTGTTGTCAAAGATCAGTACTTCCGTCTTGTCTGGGTTCAGCTGCAGGCAATTCTTAATCTAGTCTCGACGTTTGTCATGAATCTGTAGAAGTTGGTTCTGGTGGTGGCAGGGTCGTCGGGGAGTGAGAGGATGAGTTTGGTGTTGTCTGCGTAGGAAATTAAATTGAGACAGTGGGCTCGGACGATGTTGGCCAACTAGGTCATATATGAATTAAAGAGCATCGGGATGAGCCCTAGGAGGACCCTGCAGGACATCTCCTTGGGTTGGGAGGTGGATCCTCTGGGTTCTTACGGTGAGATCCATCTGAGCGCATCCCCTTGAAAGCCAATGTTGTAGAATCTTTCAATTAGCATGTGGTGGGATATGGTGTTGAAGGCTGCCAAGAGGTCGAGGAGGATCAAGGCTGCCAAGAGTTTGAGGAGGATCAAACCTGCTCTTTCGAGGGCGTGGCCAGGAGCATGGCCGGCTAGCTGTATCTGCCGGAGCTCCAGTAGCCCGTATATAATCCTGTCCAAATCCTGACCTTCTAAACGCTGAAAAATTCCAGAGTTAGCGTTAATGACCCAATGCATGAGTCGGGCAACTTTTGAGCCGACGAGGTGTGGTGGTAAAGATACACGCTGGAACAGCTTTGAGGCCAGGCTCCACAAAATGGCAGATCGAGGAGACTGACTGGAGATACCCGCCCGTGAAAAGAGAAAAAGGTGTTGCCGGACTCTCTAAAGTATAGGTTGCCCAAAACAGAGGCCCCGAAGAGATGAGTTAGTGATTTGCTCCTGGGAGGGGAGATACTGCGAAGCTACCATACAGGTGAGAGGGTCTGTGAGCTAGGAGGTAAGGGCATTGTGGGAAGCTGGCCCGGGCCCCCACCTTCCCCGAGGGGAGAACCTACCCAGGAGGTGCGAAGGGGGGAGCGTAACCATCTCTGGGATAGCAGTCTGGGTCCCTTGGGGCTAGATAACTGCTCTGATGACCTTGGGCCCTACCTGATTGAGCTGCGGGAAAGACAGTCAACATCAGAAAGGGACCCCCCTGTGGCGGGACCCCCTGTGGCGGGACCCTCGTGAGAAAGACCAGAGGGGGCTGCCATCCTAGAGATAGAGGGGAAGAGGTCTCAGATCATCACCCAAATGCAAACCGCAAGGAGAACTAGCAATCGAAGCATACTGGGGACCCCTACGGCGCAAAGATTCTGGAGAAGAGTGATATCCCCTGACCGGTCAGCTTGCACCATCAATGCACAAGGGCTGTGTGAGGAAAATAAACAAGTAGCTAGTACAGCAATTCCCAAAGGTTGTATGAAAATCCAAGAAGAGTATATTGGACCTTTGTTCATTGTAGCATGGAGAAGTAAGTCCTTATGATCACAAAGTGAGTATATCAAAATCCAATTTCTGTACAGAAATAAAAGGTAATTGACGAACACAATCCGTTGTAAAGTTCCTTTTATTTGGTTATAGAATTTCCAGCAAGTACTGAAGCCAAGCCAACACGTGTTTCGTCTGTACAAATATGTTTTCAGACTTTCTCAAGGCTGGAAAAATAAACATAATCAATAAAATTCTTATTTGCTACATTTCGGTACAAATAAATGACACTAAAGGTCTCACCAGTAAGACTCAAGTTAAATCAGTTTAGACATCGATTGAAAGACAGAACCTCATGGTGTGTGGAACAATTGTGACAAAGTAACAAACCACAACTCGTGACAGTGGGAAAGTGCTACCCTGAAGAAAAAGAGAAATCAGTTCATATAGTCAAACATTAACTGATCTAAGTAAAATAGAAGACAACAAGAAATAATAATTACCAGATCTATCAGTGTAAAGAAAGTGTTGGAAAGATATTAGTCCCTTGTGAGTCCCTAGTCAGCTGTGTGAGGAACTTAGACTATGGACAATAAACTGGTGGCTAAGGAAGAGAGGGGCACGTTATAGATGCCACACAAGGCTACGCCTCTGACATATAGTAAGAACCGCATAATCCCCAAGTGAGGAGAACTGTAAATTAAGAGGCACCGTTGCACATGAATGGAGGAACTGATGTGGTGAGGACCCCGGAAGTGATTGCAAAACAGTACGAGAGATTCCACCAGAGGTGGGGACTACTGCTTAACTAGGTGGCTCTCTATCGACGACTGATGTTGAAAACCTAACACCTACATCCCTTCTCTCTGTGCAAAACGTGGCACCTGAGTGGCACAGCAGACACCGAACACGAGAACTAGGCACAAAAAAGTACTTAATAGCAATAACCCCAAAATAGAGTTCTCTTATCCAAGACCTTGAACACCTATCGATTGCAGGTGCGCTGTCAAGGTCGGAAAGGAAAAGGGGGAGAAGTTTCAGAAATAAATTTCAAGCAAAATGCTAACTGCTTAGGTCCACATTTGCTGGAGATGTATAATGCGGCACGGGAGGAGGAATAACTTCCTGCAGACCTTTGCAATGCTACGATAGTAGTAATTCACAAGCCAGGGAAACTGCTTGAGTATTGTGGGTCATATCGCCCAATCTCGCTGCTCCACGCTGAAACCCAATATTTTGGCCTTCATACTGGCGGCTTGGCTGGTCGCACTACTCTCGGCCTTTATCCATTTTTTACCCTAGATGTGAAAAAAATTTATGACACGGTTTACTGGCCTTTTATACGTCAAGTCATGGTAAAATTCGGATTTGGGCAAAGCCTTATAACATGGGTGAACCAACTCTACACTAACCCCAGAGCCAAAGTTCGAGTCAATGGGATGCTATCTGTAGACTTCCCAATTAAAAGAGGAACCAGACAGGGCTGCCCTTTGTCCCCTCTACTATTTGCCCTGGTACTGGAGCCACTGGTATGTCTAATCAGATCCCATGCTGGGATAAGTGGCTTCCAATACAATGAAAAATGTGAAAGAAATGAACGGATCTCGCTCTAAGCGGATGACATCTTACTTTACATAACTAACCCTGATGATACAATCCCATTAATATTACAGCTATTTAAGAAACTAGGCGATCTCACGGGTTATACTATAAACTGGGACAAATCAAGCCTATACCCTGTGGGAGGTATCACTGATACACACAATACCAGGACACCTCCTGGTTCCTAAAGATGGGTTTAAATACCCAAGACTGTTCTTCTCCACGAATGCGATGGACTGCTTGCATAAAAACATTAGGCGGGTCATCGTAGGATTTTGAGATGACGTTGCTAGAAAGCGGAGTCTCCCTCCGACGTTGCTAGGTAGAGCAACTATGTATAAAATGATTACTCTCACAAAACTGCTCTACATCCTACAGAACACATCATAGAATTCCAGGAGCAATTTGTACTGCAATTAATGATGACCTCCGAACGTTGCAATGGGATGGGGGCCACCTGAGAGTGGCATTACAGACATTACAACGCAATAAGTACAATGGAGGGATTGCACTCCCAGATATACGGTCCTACTATAGGGCTGCACATCTCATTCTAAATCAACGAATAGGGACACGCGACAACCCTATGTAGGCTTTGGAAAGGCTCCAGTTCCAGAAATTATATATAATTGATGGTTCATTGATATTAATGTGAATACCATCTTAGTAATGGCGCCCGTAGTAGTTAGTTAGTGGTTAGTCACCTCTTATGTTTCTAATCTTAATGTAAACACCATTTAGTAATGGCGCCCGTAATCACTTTTACGGAGTTAAAGCTTTTTTTTGCAGGTACAGCAGCGCAGATAAACTCTGTCTCCTTACGCGTTTCAGCGCCCTTTCGCCTTGTTCACAGGTTGGAGTCTGTATATGCAAAGTGCATTCGTGCGCGCTTTTTCAATTGAAAGTCACGTGACAGTTTATTTCACACTTCAAGCCCCATGATGCATTTCATTAAGTATTTACTGCAGGGAATCTTGTAAAATCCATCTGCCTTCATATTAAAAGTTATTAAGGATACTGGCATCACAATTAGTGGGTATAATATTCAAACTGTCCAATGCTGATTTTGTCGTGCTCAGTGCTCTGTGTTTTAAAGTACCTGCAGCAAAGCCTGTCCTCCGGCACGATCGATATATATATGTATATATTCACTGAAAAAACCAAAGGTTTCAGGGGCGTTATAGTTAGGAATTGGCATTTAAAAAACCTCAGAAATTAACTGAACAAGCATTTACAATACAATGGTCTCGGCATTGGTAAAGTTAGAGATATTGGCATTGCTCATTACATTATTTTTATTTATGTTTTTGTTTTTAAAACATTTAAAGAAAC
This sequence comes from Triturus cristatus, assembly GCF_964204655.1. Lineage (NCBI taxonomy): Eukaryota > Metazoa > Chordata > Amphibia > Caudata > Salamandridae > Triturus > Triturus cristatus. The sequence continues at coordinate 333,554,767 of NC_140584.1, forward strand.
GGCATTGTCATGAGCAATGCCAATCGCTCTAACTTTGGTCTTTGTTATAAGCTCCGATGAAATCGGATAATGCCCTTCCCCGGCTGCACGTTGTATATTGTATTCTATTTATTTAGTGCTTACTACCCTTGACGAGAAGTCGTTGCTCGAAACGAAAGCAGACAACGTGAAGGCACTACTGAGCGTGTCCCGGTGTCTGAATACTTCACCGGGACACGTTCAGCATAATTCTGTGGGGCCCAACCTCTCAGCAGGGTAGACGGCTTCCACTCTGTGAAAAGAGTGGGTAGAGGCCGTCTACTTGCGTGAACCCTCGGCTTGTGCCCAGGATATAAATCTTTGAGCTCCGTGCATTTCCATGTCAACAAAACGTTCAGCCCTTCAACGCAAGGAGACAAAGCCACAAGTGCAACGAGTCGCTTTCAAGATCTTCCGTGGGTACAGCAGCTAAACTCTCCCCCACCATCACCCCAGGGTGCTTTTTCTCTAGCACAGGAAGCAAAACACACACACGCACATGAATCCCACTCCCGTCATCGATCCTACAGCCAGAGCTGCCGACTTCGGTACTGAGAACCACGTTCGAGTCTCGGCGTCAGCTCAACATCCTGTAATCGCAGGACAATTCACTTAATAACACGGTGCCTACAAACAATGAATGTGAACTTGAGTGTAATGTAACTGGTGCTCAAGTAAAGCGCTTCTATGTTTTCGGGGCGAGTTCGCGCTATATAAAAACAAGAAAATTGAAGAGCTCACTGAAGCCATGATTACACCTGGACCAGATCGGAGAATGTAGCTGTGCCTAGACTCATGCACTCTGCTCGCTCATTATTTATAATTTGCAGAAAGCAGCCGTTCTACCTTTAAACTCTGAATCCCCTCCCCCACCCATCTATGATGTGTAACATGCAGCTGTGCTACCTTTTAACTCTTGAGTTCCCTTCCTCTCTCCCCTTACCCTCCAGGGTGGAGAGCCCTATGCCAGATGTCCCCTATCCTTCAACAGAAACGAATCCCTCTCTAATGGATTGTCAACGTCCAGGCCTGCACCTCTTCAGGAACTGTAGGCGATGTGTCATTTTTTCTAACCGCATGGCAATTCATAGCTCTCATCTAACTTTTAGGTTGGCCTCCTTTCCTGTGCATACCTGCTGCCTCCTCTGTCCTGGCCCGTCGGTGCTGCACCCTGTACCGCCTTCCTCTGTACGGCTCCACACACAGCTCTCCCGAAGCTACCGAGAGGCACGGTGGGATGTAGGGGTACAAAACGTCGGTAACACTGACATCAGGGAACACAGCGGGACTACAATTCCCGGCGACCACAGTGTTACCAGCTGTAAACACCAGTACGTCACGCAAAGAAGCTGTTAAGCCACGCCCTTCCGAGTGACGACACAATAGTGGTGGAGAAAGAGGAAGATGTCCTCGTAAGTTATTGAAAAGAGTACGAAGAAAGACTACAGTGCGAGAATAATAGAAACAAGCGACCCGAAATATTACACTGAGAGGAGAACTAGAATGCCTCCAATCTACATTCAATGCAAATGTTCTACTCTCATGAGGGCTTTGCCTAGCAGCATACTTGTCAATATTTGTAACCAACAATTTGTCGTATCGTTCAGGGTTCAAGATGCCAATTAAAATAGATTGCCACCTCTGCCAGGGGAAAATAGCGCCATACGTTTACATTTTAGGATTCTGAAAAGGCTCGGACATGCTACTTAAATAGAACTTTTCATAAAGGAGAAAATTTAGTGTAATGGACCTAGATCCTCTGAGACACGATTGGAGAGTCATTCGCTCCGTGCTGGTTACGGACTGCATCCGGACAATATAAAAATTTTAAGTAACCATAGCAGATATCAGGGAGCCAAGAGCAGGGGGAGAGGACGCCATAAACACCGCCGCCTTTCTCCGAGGCGAAGCTGAAATGCCTCGGAGAAAGGCAGCAACGGATTCGGGGGCGTGTTTATCTCTTCTCTCCTCTTGCCATTGGCTGGAGGAGAAAATGAGAAAAGTAGCCAAAAAACACGCCCCCGAATCCGAAAAGGACGGGGCCTGATCGGAGCGACAAACCTCTTCTCCAATGGCTGGCCAGCATTCAATAGGCCAGCCAATGGAGAAGAGGGGAGAAGAGGGGCGGGTGCAAGCCCCTCTACTCCAAAACATTAAATCTCGGAGCGAGACTGCGCAAGCGCAGCCTTCGAGCCGAGACCTAAAAAAACATAGGTTTCAGGGGTGTTATAGTTAACTGGACATTTCCCTCGTACAAAACCCTAGAAATTCCCCATTTCTAGCTAGTTCAGCTAACTATAACTCACGCCCCCGCAATGCACTGCTGATGACGTCACATATTACATCACTCATGACATGGTCAGTGACATCACTGATGACATCACTGATGACATCTCAAATGACATCATCCATGTGATAAATTACTGCATCTTCTCACACCCTAATTTAACCGTTGATACACAAACTCAAAATTTCAGACGTCCATTCTCAAAACCATAGATACTCCAATACCAATAACTACATACCCACTCATTGACTCTTAGGTCTACATACACCTCCACTCATTCACATGTACAGTCACTCATAATTACAGTCACTCCGTACAAGACTATCATATGCATTTATACACCTACATAGACACTCACACACCACCAATACTCCATAGAGGTACTGTCACACCTAGTCAGTCATGCAAATAATTAATCACACTATTTACTCACCTATGCAGTTATACACACTCAAGTTCACTTACTCATAAAAATAGTACCACATTCTTACGCTCTTATACAATCATTGATACCAGCACACACATCCATACAACCATTCTCACACTCTAGAAAGTGTGTTGATAGAATACGTTGCACTTCTGACTTCTATGTGTTGTTGAATATTTAAAAAAACGGTTCATATGGAAAATTAAAAAAAACCAATAGAGAAGCTTGGAAACCTAAAAGAATCAAGGAACTATTCTAATTTATTCTTTACATGTATTTATGTGTGCAGCAACAAAATTATAGACACAACAACACCAGGAAGAGGAAGAAGCAGGGAGGGGGGGGGGGGGGGAGAAGATGTGCAGAATGGCACACATGCACAAATAAGTACAGCACAAGTATAGACAAACAATGGCCAAAATGAAACACACCAACAAGGAGCACAAGTCACACAACCCACCAACATCACAACACTGAACGAGCATAGAAGTGAAAACCACGCTACATTCATACAGGATGTGTACAAAGGCAAGTCGTTGGTGTTGTGGGATGTCTGTGACTGTGGTCATCATGGATGAGATGCCCAGCATGTGGCACATGGTCGAGTTCACTGTGTGTTATGTTGCCAAACGGCTGCTCCTCCCTCCCACGGGCCCCGACACTTTTGTACGGTGAGCTGTTGTATCTCGTGCACTCGTACGGCACGCCATTGTAATGCCTATTTGCGCATGTCCTGCTACATTCCAACAACAACATCACAGTGCCGTTTGGAGGTGGTACATGCCACTTTACAACATCGACAGCTGCGGCTCTTGTAACAGGCCACACCAGAACACAGAGACACACTTGCCGCACTTCCTGTACACGGAAATGTCCGTGACACCCCGTTCCCCTTGCCGGATAGGCACACCCCTCCACTGACCTGTGAACCCCAGATCAGCACACGCCAGTTGTGCATGCAGGAGGATGCGTACGTAGCTACACATCCAGGCTCACTGCCAACGCTGAGGTGACAGCACACTGTGATGTTGCAGGGCTCGTGCCTATCATGCTAAGACAATGACCACAGGGACACACTTACTAAGATATGGGTTTGGGGGCATTGGCGGTCCTGGAGTTGTTGAGATGAGTCTTCTGGCCCTCATGGGTATCCCTGTATCATGCTCATTGACTTTATAGCACCTGTGGGTGTTCTGGTGTGGCTCTTGGCTGTGTTCCCTTTCATGGTGCAGGTAGTTGTCCTGCTTAACACCAGCAGAAAGCAGGTGTAAAATCTCTGGTGCTAACGTGTCTTATCGCCGGAATTTGTTTCGCATTGCAATTAGTTTGAAAGTTGTGTATGCAGAACAATATACGAACTGAGCAGTGTATCTCGTCAAGATCCAGCACCTGACGCACTATTCCCAATCAATATAAATACAATGAGATTTCTTAACCCATTCAGTGCTGAAGGTTCGTTGCGCGGGCGGGGCAGTGACGGAACGGTTCCGTCATACGCACAGCTCGACCGATGCACACGACGGAACCGCTCCGTCATGCGCATCGAAAGGGTTAATAGATTTCGTGTGTACACTAAGTGCAGCGAATACCTCAGTGCAATACAATACAGGATTTTAGTATTTAGAATAAATCGCAACGGTGCACCTCATGTCTTTTTGCACGGGAACGGCTACTCTCCATTTCATTATCAGCACTTTAACGGAAGTAAAGTTGATATAAATCTAACACACCATTCAGAAGTTGGTGCAAATTACAGATATCACTAGTATTCCAGCGATAATGCCCCAAAATTTAACACCATGGTGGACTCCATCAAATAACAGTAATAAAAACAAGAAAGAGTCACACAGCAGTTAAGACAACAAACAAAAACATTGTTATTGTTAAGTGTACTTGTATGGCGCAACATTCATCCTACCAGGATATCACGGCGCTGCAATATTGAGCAGTAAAACCTAGGGCAGTTTCCTGGGACTAATTGATTATTCTGATATGGGGAATAATGCAGTTTTTAGTTTTTTCTTAAAGATGGGGTAGGATTCCGTGAGTCGGAGGTTGATGGGCAGATCATTCCAACATTTAGCAGCAATGTGTGAAAAGGCACGTCCGCCCATCCTGGATAGCTTGATCCGTGTGGTGGCTGCTTTGGCTGAGGCTTGTGAACGTAAGTTCCGTGCTGGAGCATAGAACTTAATTCTATTCCGTAGAATGAAAGGGCCTGTATTGTGTATTGTTTTATGGGCGATGCATAGCATTTTGAACGTGGCTCTTTGTCTCATAGGCAGCCAATGTAAGGCTCTCAGGCAGCTTGTGGCTGAATCATACTTTCTCTTATTGCAAACCGCTTTAGCAGCAGCATTCTGGACCAGTTGTAGTTTTTTAAATAAGTAGTCAGACATACCCACAAATAGAGAATTGCCATAGTCCAGCCTGCTAACTAGTAGCGACTGGACTAGGATCTGTCTGCATTCCAGTGGTATCCAAGGGAAGACCCGTTTCAACCTTTTTAGTATGGCAAATCCTTTGCCACATATTGAGATGACATGGCATTTCATCGATAGAGTCGTGTCCATCTGAATTCCTAAGTTTCTGGCAGACGATGTAGGGTTAGGTGGAGAACCTAAGGAAATTGGCCACCAGGTGTTGTCCCAGAGCTGTTTAGTCCCACCAAAGAGGAGAATTTCTGATTTGTCAGCATTTAGTTTTAAATAATGACCATGCATCCAGTTGGATAGCTCTGACAGGCAGTTTTGCAGTCTACTTTTGACTCATTCTCCCCATTTAGGGTTACCATCAGCTGAGTATCGTCAGCGTAGGAGCAGATATTAATGCCCCATTTCTTGCCAATCAACGCCAATGAGGAGACGTATACATTGAACAATGTTGGGCTCAAAGCTGCCCCTTGGGGCACTCCATATTTAATCTTTCTAGGGGTAGAGGTAAAGTTGCCTAAACAGATGGACTGGGATCTGTTTGATAGAAAGGACTCCAGCCAATTTAGGGCTTTACCTTGTATTCCTTTTGCGGCAAGCATGTGAATTAACAGTTTATGGGACACGGTATCAAACGCCGCTGATAAATCAAGGAGTATCAGGGCGACCGTTTTGCCTTTATCGACCTGCGTTCGGATATCGTCCATTACAGCCAGGAGCGTGGTCTCTGTGCTGTTATTTGATCTAAAACCGGTTTGGGAGACATCTAGTAGATTGTTAATTTCCAGATAACTTGACAGTTGTTTTGTTACCAGTCTTTCTAAAACCTTGGATAGAAAGGGGAGCTGTGAAATGGGACGATAATTGGCTGGGTCGTTTATGTCCGCGCCCGCCTTTTTTAGTAGTGGGATAACCGCCGAATTTTTTCAAACTTCTGGGAATACGGCTTGCTCCAGGGACTGGTTAAGAGCTTTTGTGACTGCTGGGCCAATTATGGGAGTTAGTTGAGAGAAAATATAGTGTGGACAGACATCCCATGGCGAGCCTGATTTGATTTCTGACATGGCTTTGGTGACCTCGTCTTCTGAAAATGGGCCAAAGGTAGAGAAGTTGGCTTGCAAAGTGGAGTCCATCTGATACTCCACAGGGGCCTGGCTGTTATTTGTAAAAGAGGCATATATTTTGTCAATTTTATCGCTAAAAAAGTCACTAATTTTTGTGCAATTTTCTTGTGATGGCGTTAGATTAGATGTAAGACTGGGGGGATTGCAGAGTTCTTTTACTATTTTAAAGAGCTCCTTGGACGAGTTTTTATTCTCTAGTATTTTTTGAGAAAGGTAATCTTTCTTTGCTTTGCGTATGGCGGTGTGGTATGTTTTCAGTTGATATTTGTAAGTGGCTCTGTCTTCGGGGGTTCTACTCACTCTCCATTTATGCTCAAGTGTGGTGCATTTTCTTTTTTCAATTTTTAGGTCTGGGCCATACCATTTCTCAGAGGTTTTCGGTTTGGATCGGTTGGTTGCGCAAGTCCGCGAGCAATGGTCTAGTGCTTTCTCTATGTTGCCACGCAATAGACAAATTTCTTCTTCACATGTCATTTCAGAGTTGAGAACATAAGAGAAATCTTCCTTAAATTTATCCAAAGAGAATTTACTCCAGCATTTAGTAGAGTTAGTCGGTTGAGCTAGCGGTCTTTTAGTCTTTATAGGTAGGTTTAATGTAAAATCTATCCTATAATGATCCGTCCATGTCAAAGGGGTTATATTTGTAATGTTAGTCTTCGATATGTTAGTAAATATAAGATCTAACATGTGCCCCGCTCTATGTGTGGGGCGAGCTATTTTCTGCATTAGTTGCATAATTTCCATGTCTGTGGCCAGTCGTTTAGTTAGGGGATTATCAGATAGATCGAAATGAACATTGAAATCACCGATGACTATAATGTTTTTATGGTTGAGACAGAATGGAAGGATTTGTTCTAGAAGTTGGGTGCTAAAGTCAATTGTGCTATTTGGGGGATTATAGATGATCGCGCATCCGAGGATCACCTGGGTATTGATGGAGATGGAGATAATTAAAACTTCGTGTTTGCCTAGTTGTGTGACTGTTTCTTGACGACATAAAAAGCTATCTTTAAATATCATGGCCACTCCACCTCCTCTCTTAATTGGTCGATTGAGATTAATGATTTTGTACCCATTTGGTAGGGCTGCAGTAATATCCCGGGTATTGTGCTCACCGAGCCAAGTCTCCGTAATGAAAGCAAAATCAGGTTTGCTATCCTGTAATATGTCCCATATTTCGATAGTGTTTGGGGAGGGACCTTGCATTGACATAAATACATGTGTAGTCCTGGGTAGGTGTGTCTTCAGGTGAGGGTGGCTCCGGGTAGTTACCATTCCATCTACAGTGACGACAGCTAAAGGGGCCCACGGTATGGGAGGGTCCAACTTTAGCACAAAGGGAATTGTAGGATGGTAAGGGAGTATTAAGATTGAGCAGCTCTCCACGAGAGTATACCAGCGCGGAGTTGCCTGGTCTATCTGTAGTTGGAGAGACATGGGTTGTGGATCCTGGTCCCGGCCTGTCGCGGACGGGCGCAGACTGGCTCGCCTTTGGCGAGCCTTCGGCGCGCATTCGGCGCGCCCGCTGCGCTCGTCCGCTGCGCTTCCTGTAAGGACACATTTTATGTGAGGAATGAATGGAGGGGTGTGGCTATTGGCAGGGGGCGTGCCCTTCAATCGGCCAATGGCGTTACTGTATTAGCTAGAGTCACCCGCCCACGTCAGCTGTCCGGGCGCTGAGCGAGGAGAGATACCAGAGATCGTTCGTTTTTAAAAAGGAGGTAAAAACACAAGTTATACACAATTTAAAATTGAACAGGGGTTCCTACTCCCGGCTGTGCCTCAGGAGAAACTGCATTATTTTTTTTCAAACTATTTTTTATAATAAATATATAAACGATAAACTATTTTCAAACTTTATATTTTATTAACATAAATATAAACAATAAATAAAATAAACAAAATAAACAAAATGTAACAATAATACAAAACAACAAAGCAGAACACTCCTGTTGGAACCACGGATGTCGACGACAGACCTGAAAAATCAAAAAGATTGTTAAAAAAACAACATGGTATTCTTAACAAAACACCACAAGAAACAAATCACAGATTTATAAAACGTATACAGCTAACAAAATTTTATAAGTTTAACTTACAAAAACTGTAAATGTTGCCGCTTTAAAATATTTACCAAATCTGAGGAATTTTTTTTGCAGAAGGCACCACGCCCACAACGTTTTTCATCAGTGGTGAATTTTTTAAAAATTTTTTCCAAGGGGCAAACAAAGACCAATGCCACCTTCTTCATTCGCAAGATTTGCCAAAGAGTTCTGTTACGAGGGGATCCTAACAAAAAATACTCGTGCGGCACAGCAAGTATGATGAAACACCTAAGGACCCTTCATCCAAACAATCTTGCACGAGAAGAGTGCAAACAGATGAGAAACACTCCTGTTCTGTATCTGTAAAAAAGAATCACAAATACATGTATATTAATAACTTTCAAATTTATACTATTCCATTACTGTACAAACACATTTTATATAAAAACTGACTAAGAAACTATAGCCCTGAACCACAAGTGTGACGATCGTTAAAACACTACATGCATAGTGCATACTACTTTGAAGCAGTTCATGCCCTAAAGCCTACCTCACTAAAAGACTACATGCTAACCGACTAAATGATTACAGTACTAGAAGGAGACACACTGGGTGAGTGACAGGGTGCTTGCTAGAAGAGTATGAATACTAACTAGAGAATTGAAGGTGTGAAAGACAACTGTGTAGGTGATTAGAGGCCTGCATCAATACTGCATAGGCATTTAAAGCAGTACATGTGCTAAGGCCTGGCTCACTGCATGACTACTTGGGTACTGACTGAATGATTATCGTACAGCAAGGAGAGTGCCTAGGCGGATTTATAAGTGCTAGGATTTTCGCACAGAGAATGGATTAGTACTTGGTACTGAATGAGTCACTAGAGGAGTGCAAAGGCAGTCACAAGTGCTGGACTGTATGGATACTGACTAGGAAATTGAAAGTGTGAAAGACAAGTGTCTAGGTGGTTAGAAGACTGCATGCATAGTGCATAGGGGTTTGAAGCAGTCCATGTGCTAAGGCCTAGCTCAGTATATGAATACTTAGGAACTGACTGAATGATTAGAGTACTGCAAAGATAGTATCTTGGTGAATTTATAAGTGTTTGGGTTTTAGCACAGTGAATGGATTAGTACATGGTGCTGAATGGGTCACTAGAGGACTGCAAAGGGAGTGACAGGGTATTTCCTGGAAGTGTATGGATACTGACTAGGGAATTGAAGGTGTAAAAGACAAGTGTATAGTATGTTAGAACACTACATGCATACTGAATAGACATTTGAAGCAGTCTATTTGGTACTTAGAAACTGACTAAATAATCAGACTACTTCTACGACAGTGCTTAGGTAAAACTTTTAAATTTTCAGTTCTGCCACAGTGAACAGAATAGTACATGGTACTGCACCTTAGTGTCAAACCCTGACTCATTTTATCAATGCATAAGCAAAGACTAGCTTCTAATGCTACTAAAACTTGACAACATGAGAGGTTTTAAATTAGTTATCGGTCAGCAAATACACGATGTTACCAAATGCCTCTCTCACAGTGGTTCTCAAATGCACACAGACTCACAGTGTGATTCTAGACAAGCACCACTATCCCTAGGAGTTTACCAAAACTCATTCACTACAGTAGAAGTGGTAAGGGAACTGCACACAATCTACACATTTTAGGACTGCACTTTTATGTCAAAGCCTGACTCATATAATCAAAGCATAAGCAAAGACTGGTTTCTAATTCTACTAAAACTTCACAACATGACCGGTTTTAAAATAGGTATATGTCAGCAAATACACGATGTTACCAAATGCTTCTCTCACAATCCTAACCCAAATGCACACAGACTCACAGTGTGATTTTAGACAAGCAACACTATCCTAGGAGTTTACCAAAACTCATTCACTACTCTGGAAGAGTTAATGGTACTGCACACAATCTACATATTTAAGTACACCACATCAGTGTCAAAGCATGACTCATTTAATCAACGCATAAGCAAAGACTGGATTCTAATCCTACTAAAACTTCACAACATGACACGTTTTAAAACAGTTATCTATCAGCAAATACATGATGTTACCAAATGCTTCTCACAGTGATCCCAAATACACACTAACTCAGTGTGATTCTAGACAAGCACCACTATCCCTATGAGTTTACCAAAACTCATTCATTACAGTGCAAGTGGTAAGGGAACTGCACACAATCTACATATTTCACAACTGCAATTTACTGTCAATGCCTGACAAATTTAATCAAAGCATAAGCCATAACTGTCTTCTAATGCTACTAAAACTTGACAACCTGACTGGTTTTAAAACAGTTATCTGTCAGCAAATACACTATGTTACCAAATGCTTCTCTCACAGTGGTTCCCAAATGCACACAGACTCACTGTGTGATTCTAGACAAGCACCACTATCCCTTGCACTATATCAAAACATATTTCTTCATCTAGAAGTAGTACTACATTTTAGTATAGAAACATAACATAACTCATTTCACAAATTCATAAACAATGACTGGTTTCTAATTCTACCAAAATATAAAAACTGCACAGTTATCTGTCTACAAACACATGAAAAACACAAATGCCTATCACAGAATGGTTTCTACATGCACACACATTGTAGAGAAAAAAAGTACTCCCTACACTTTAGCAGGAAAAATACATTAGTCGGATTAAAATTAAAATAGTCTACATACATCCCCTCACAATTAAATAACTCATTTTTCAAGTTCTTTTGTAGATTAAGGAGTATATCAATCACTCCCCATATTTTCTTTTACAGAATCTCTGCACTGTGCACCTCTCAGCAAAAGCAAAGAATGAAAAAGTTTCTTTCATTTTCCACACATATACATGTAAACATCAAATCACAATCCTTCGCATATAAACTCAAAAGCAAACACACATTTCTATTGGTTAAACATTTCAACCATTTCCAACTGAAATACATTTCAACCCTTCCCCCAATCTGCCTTCTGCCTGTTACCATAGAAACAGCTCATGGAACACTGCACTGAGCTCACAGGTCACAAGTTCAGCACACAATGTTCCTACACAAGGCACGAAGTGTGCTTGACTTTTCAACATATCAGCTTATCATATACAATGTTCCTTACAATCTGTTTTTGTTAACCAATGACAATCATACCTTTAAAAAATGTACACCCTACCTCTCAGTGTAGAAAGTTGTTATACAACCAATGATTTCTTGTCGTTTTTCAAAAAACGTTGCCGTGGATCCGCGCACCCACCGCGAGAGAATCCGTGCATCCAACGCGATAGGATGCGCGCACCGTGCGCGCATTTCGCCGCTTTTAAAAAAAAAAAAAAAAAGGGGGGGGCCACAGGGAGCCCTCCTGGGACCCCCTAAGCAGATCTAGAGGGTCAGAGTATTTCCACTCTGCCCCCTTTATATCTTTTACACACTTATTCCCCTTCCATCTTCAGCCTCGCTTCTACCGAGGCAGAAAATGGCCGCCACCAGTTCCTGGTTTCGAATGTAGAGAGACGCTCGACAGCCAATTAGCATTCAGCACGCGATCGGGAAGGTGCTCGCTCGGTTCGGGGAGGGTGCGCTTACGGTGCGGGTACGGTCCGCGGATGATAGATATCACTAACTTTTTTACCCTAACTTTCTCAGGAACTACTGAACAGATTCACACCAAATATGCAAAAGGCACGAGTCCGAACTGAGGACTAACTCTTTGCCAAATTTGGTGTCATTCCGTTCAGCGGTTCGGGCTGTAGCTGCGACAACAGATCCTATGGGAAATGGCATGGAGAAAACGCGTTTTGGGACCCCCCCTTTTTTCTCGCCCCCCCGCTTCACGGATCACCGCAAAACTTTCAGGGTCGGAGCGGAGCTGGCCAAAAGTTTGGAGAATTTCGCGAAGATTCGTCAATCGGCGCAAAAGATATTCCCAATAGAATGTTGCGGATTTCCTATGGAAAATAGGTCCTAACTATAAACTGGCGACCGCCAGTAGAATGTAGATATATATATATATATATATATATACACATACACACACACACACACACACACACACACAGGCACTAGAGGCCTGCTGCCTGCTACACATAGGTCAATTGAGCCATGGAAGGGGACAGAGAGGCAAATGGGATGGGACAGGAGACTTACAAGGGCAACACCACTATGGGACGGCAGGAGGCTACCAGAAATAGCCGGATTGCGGGGTTTTAGTAAGTGGGACATGGTTGGAATTTCAACGCTGGGTAATATTCTGCAAGGTGGCGATCAAATCCACTTTTTGGCGCTACAAGCTGAATTTCAACTGATACACACAAAAATACAAATACCTCCAACTGCAGCATGCCTGGAGAGCAGAGAAAGTAGACAGCTGAAATCCCTGAATATGCACCACTGGAGGGCAGATTGTTACAAGAGGGAATATCATTCAAAGCAATCTCTTGGACCTATAAAACTCTAATCAATAACATGCCTGATAAGCTAAAGTCCTTAAGGTCTAAGTGGGAAGAACCAGTGGTCCATTAGAAGACATTGATTGGGAGAGAGCCTTGATGCACCCGAGAGAGGCTGCAATTAAGCTGCGACTTCGGCTCAAACAATACAAAGTCCTCCATAGGGTTTATTTTGGCAGGGCTCAACTACAGGCCATGGGGAGAGCGGAGTAGCCCAATTATTTGCGCTGCAACTCAAAACGCAGCACATATATACATACATTATGAGAGCGCCAATATGTCCAGAATTATTGGGTCCGGATACTAAAAGAAATTAATGCTATACTGAAAGCGCAGATCCCTCTAGAGCCTAAATACATACTTCTAGGTATAACCACACAGATTGATCTTTCTACATACAAACTGCTTTGTAACTTAGGCCTCTTAGTTGCCAAAAGGGACATTGCCAGGAAATGGGGAGCGTGGCACATGCCCACTCTAAAGGAGTGGAGAGCGGGTATGGACCTGTATATGGGAGCAGAGCAGACAACATATGCGGCCAGAGGATGCCCCAAAAAGTTTAAGAACATCTCGGAACCATGGCTGAGCTTCTATGGTTTAGAAATAGAAGAGGAGAACATATACTATGCAACTGCCCCCCATAAGATTGGAATACAATTCGTGACTTCCACTGAGTCATACTCACAACTCAACAGGAAAGAATTACCGCAAAAAGCAGGAAGGCGAGGGAGATGTGATTTATGGAATATATTGTTGTACTCTTGTCTCCCCGACAACGCTGCTGCAAATATGGATGGAAAATGGTCTCAGTACACTGATTTTCCTACCAATGTTATGACAAACTTATTTTGTTCGAAATGAAAATAAAAATAATTTTAAAAAACCTGCTGTTTCTCCTAGGTTAAGGTTCCTTATGGTCTAATGTTTGAAATAGCTACAAATGATGTAGCAAGTTCTTCAAATCCTGTCAGTTACAGTGTTGTCAAGGCAGTATGTTATGAGGTAGTTGGGCCCTTTGAGAAGACTGCCATGCCTCTTCCTCCCAAAACTCTGCATCAATCCAGTCCGCTCTGCATCCATCCAGTCTGCGCCCGCGCACCCACTCTGCACCACTGTGCCCGCACACTCACTCTGCACCACTGTGCCCGCACACTCACTCTGCACCACTCCACTCTATGCCACTTCACTGTACCATACAATAATCTACTCTGAACCACTGCACTTTGCGCGACTGGACTCTATGCTACTGTACTGTGTACTACTCTACCACTGCACTCTACCCTAACCACTGGACTCTGACAATGTGCCACTTTACTCAAAACCAAAACACTATATGCCACTGCACTGCACTCTGCACCACTAAACGCTATGCCACTATACTTTACTCCGATTCTGTTCTACTATACACCACTGCACTCCACGACAGTCTATTCTGCAACACTGAATTCTATACCACTTCACTCTATTCTGCACCACTCTTCTCTGCCACTCTGCCCCGCTGCACTCTAGCGATGTAAAGTGGAGCGATGTAGAGTGGCATATCGCTCCCCTCTGCTCAGCCACACTCCACTCCACCATGCTACACGCGACGTTGTCACAGTCCTTCATGCCACCACGCTCCACCTGCTTGCAAGGGGTGACCACTAATGTAATCTTGTCTGACGCGATCACTATTACCACACTAAAAATATAAAAAGCTCTGTATGAGTTTAAAAGAACATAAGCAGTTCCTACTACAGAAAAGGTTGGCGACCCCTGCTATACTCCCTCCATGATACTCCACAACACTATGCCAATTCATGACACCACGATACTCAACTCTACATCGCTCCACAACTCTCTACGCCACTCAATAACTCTCCATGACACTACTTCACAACACGCCACTATCCCAGCACCACTAACTTTTAGCCATGCTGAACACTAGCCACGCTGGTGTATAACATGGCTAAAACATATTGGCAAAGTCAACAGCTTTTGCATAACAGAGACCTATCAGCTTTACTAATGCGCCAATTCATTGACCCTCTGAAAGCTCCCACGGCTCAAGTATTTCTGCAAAAACCGGTTCGGCTTAAGATTATCAAGGATTGGCAGATTCAGATGTGCTATTCCGAGGTGGACGCTATGCAGGCCTCGAGTCGCTTGAAGGGTGCTACTGCGTAGAACTATAGGCGCTAGACATTTATTTTCTGCTTCCCATTTTTATTCTTTGTTTTCTCTTTTTGGTTCTGGCTTTCATGCCTTAGTATCTATTTTTCTTAATTCAATAGTAATATTTTGCATTAGACTCTCTAAATCACGTGTTCATTTATTTTTGTGGTTGTGGTCAGGGCACAAGGCAGAGGGTCGCGCTCTTACAGGGCTGTCAAGCCACTGACAGCTCAGAGGGTTGGCATGATTCCTTCCCAAAGACACAGAAGGTTGGTCTGGGGAGGGGTCTGGGCGGGGAGGTCAAACAAGATAGCTTTAAGAGGATAATAGTGTCTCCCGTGGGGCGGGGAGTAACAAGGCAGCCTAGAACATGGATGGGTACTCAGCATAATGTCTCAGGCTCATGGCTAGGATAAAAAGTTTCAGGTATTAATGCACAAGGCAAATAATGGTTGGTTCAGGAGGAAATAGGGATGTATAAACCTCAATTGCCTGCATTGACAGAGACCCATTTGGCATACAAGGATCGTTTTTTTACGAAGGCAGCTGAGTTATACCTTAATTATTTGGTACCTCACTATGTTTCCATATGGGCGTGACCATAATATCTGCAAAGTATTTTCAATGTAAGGTTTCATTAAAACTGCTGCTGACTAAAGGGGGAGATGGGTGCATGTACAATTGGTATTATATTCCCATAAATGTGTTATATGTCTAGTCTATGGGCCAAATGTTGATATTACAGAGGTATTGGATATGCTCTCCTTGGAACTGCTGGATTGGGTCGGAGAAGTGATTAAGATGAATTTAATTGTGTAATGAACTATTGCACGGATTCTACTAATCGTACCACTATCCCTCGTAAGCAGAGAAATAGGACATTCCTTAATTGCCTGAACCAGGTACACGGGCTTTGTGATGTATGGAGGAACTTCTATCCAGCCAACCCTGGGTATACTTTTTATTCATGTCCACACAAGCACTACTATGGGATTGACATGGGTTTTGCTGGGAGGTTTTTAGTAGAAAGTGCAGAAATAGATGTAAGCCTCAGGATTGTTTCTGACCATAATCCAATTCTATTTACATTCAGCTCTGAGGCTAGAGCTAGCCATTTTAAATTCAAATTTCCTAGTCATCTTTTGTCTAATGGCGACTGTGGGAATTATAAACCTTTAATATTATCAGTTATATCTAAGATTAAGTCATGGAATAAACTTCCACTTGGTATTATTGGTCGATGTAACATCATTAAGATGAATATCTATTTGTTCAGGGCAATCCCACTGCAAGTTCCAGATTATTTTTTTAGATGGTAATATTAGGAGTTTTATCTAGAGTTACAAGCAGGCGAAAGGAACAATTTGCTTTATGAAACTCAAATTTAGCAGGGCCACTGGAATTATGAGATTGAGCGGCAGCTGCGATTTTCACATAATTATATATTTGCCAAATGCTGCATAATCTGCTGCATAATCTGCAGATTTTAACCCAAAAATAATTTTGTTTCTAGCTAAAACAGTTCAAAAGTTACTAAAACTGCAGTGACCTGTGTTGCCCCACCGTGGAAGGCCCTTTGCAAAGCTGGACTGGTCACCTTACTGTTGCTTAGTGTTTTATTTGGATTCAAACTGGTACTAAAGAGGTGCAACTAATGTTCAGATAGTGTTACCAAGTTTAAAAATGAGAAAATAATGAAGTAATACAATTACAAAACGTGCTGCATTATGCTGCCTAATTAGCTTTTTCTTGCCGCATAATTCACTCAACCCTGATGCATAATGTGGCCCTCTCCTGCTGCACAATTCCAGTGGCCCTATGAATAAGCAAGTTGACTTCAAGCCCTTCATTTTAAAATATATTTTTGGGCCCTTATCAGAGGTCTGCACTCTTTATTAACCCCGCGTGTTCCAGATACATCAGCTTTTGGCTATCAGTGCTTGAGGTCGGGTTCAGTTTTTTATTTAAATAAATGAAATAAATAATTGGCAGGGGAATCCCAATTATTACAATAGGGTACGTTTTAAGGTGATGAGGGATGCCATTCGTATTTGGCAGGAAATCGGTACTAAATACTCAATGGTATTCTTAAATAAAGAAACACTGCTCTGGGACAATCCTGCTTTTCCACCAGTGTTTCACAATCCAACTGTTAGGGCTTGGGCACGACATGGGGTTCGAACTTTCGGGCAGCTGTATGATTAGAATGGCATTTGTTTGGATTACAGGCCATCTACAAGCTTCCTAATCACTTTTTTTTTTTAAAGTACTTAGAAGTGAGGGGTTATTTTTTGTCGGCATGCAAATACTTGGTCACACTTGAAGACACAGAGTTAATACTACAGTTATGTAAACAAAGCAGGAAACGAGAAGTATGGTATATCAAGAGTTTAGTCACTATGTCACTGATGGCAGGGTGTTATTGGCAGCAAAGTGGTGCCGGCTGCTTTCTTCTGATATTCTGGTATCGGAGATTCAGAGGGCATTAGAGATTGTGGACTGCTCAGTACACTACTAATCTGAAACTACTAAATTTTAAAAGAATCTGTCTTTTGAATTTTACTTCGGAGAAAATCTCTAAATGGGGAGCAAACGTTGCCACTGATAAATCTAGATGCCCTAAATGTAGGCTTTTAGCTGCTGATATTGTACATGTGTGTCATTTGTCCTGCCGTACAAGAATTTTAGGTTGGTGTAACTAAGTTAATGTCATCTGGTTTAGGCTTTCAAGTTCTATGATCTCCTAAAAAGATACTGTTGGGAGACAAATTTGGGTACGATGGGAGCATGAAGAGTTTAATGACAATGACAGTCTCTGCGCCCGCTAGATCATGGGTCTCCGCTATTCCCCCCCCAAAGGCAGCCAAATGGTAAGTCCTCATAAGACAAATTTATTAGAATCTAAACTGGCCTTGGCCAAAGCTAGAGGTCCTTCCTCTCTGAAAAAGTTTTATAAAATTTGGGTACGATTCAATTGGGAGATTTTTTTTGTTTTAATTTTGTTGATTGATTGTGTTTATCAATTGATTTTAGGTACAATGTCTTTTTCTGTGCTCTCCAAGTTCTAAACTATATCATAAAACATTTGTTTAGGTTGTTTTTTTTCTACATCTTTAGTTTTCTCTTTTTTGCATTTTGTCTGTTTGAATATTATGTATGGAACATGTCTGACTTGAAAATTAATTTTTTTTTTAAGAAAAAGCATATCGAGGGAGGAGTTTGTCACAGGGAGGAAGAAGGTGGGGGAAAAGCCAACGGAAGACGGCGGGGGGGGTATGGGGGGGGGGGGGGGCTAAAAAATACCTTTCAAACCGTTCCCTACACAAGCAACAAAACTGCATCAGACATTCTGCGAAGGGCATCTGGGAAGCATATACAAGAGAGGGAGATTAACATGATCCCAGGATGGCAATAGGTGTTTAGAAAACAAGCATGGATGCAAAAAAACACTTTTTTTTTTTTACAAACACAGTAGTGCCAGTAAAGACAGTAGCGAGCGGGGTGGATGGAAGGAGCAAAGTATGAGGAAGTGCACCAGGGATGAAGGAGATGGCCTGCAGATGCCCCCCCAAATTGTGCTAGAACCGAAATTAAAAAACGTACACCCAGAAGTTTGTGGCCAGTGGAAGGACACTTGCTGCTGGCAGGAAGCTGTACTTGGGCAATGCTCCACGGCATGGGCCGTCACATGAAGACAAAGTGTAAGCACAAGGAGAGAAAGCCATGCTGACCAGTAAGAAGCAAGGAAATTAGAGTAATGCTGAAGCCAACTGAGTGCAAGTAAAGGCAGGCTCTGAGAACGCTAAGAAGTTTCATTTTGTTTGAAGGACAGACTTTTGTAATAGCGCAGGATAAGGTTACTTATCTTGTAAGCATCTGTTCGTAGCTCGCAGTGCTGTAGATTCATTGCTGTGTAGATCCTCCATCTAGCGTTGGGCTCAGAAGTTTGCAAGTTGTTTTTCTTTAAAGTCATCTTTCAAGTCACAAGGTAAACAGCGACTCCTCTCTTAGCTGGCAATGCACATGAGCCAGCCTCCAGCTAGATTGTTTTCGCACAGCTGGTGCGAGTACTATGGAGTGGTGTGTACACAGAGTGTGGCACCCAAGTGTACGGCGACAGGAACGTAAGAAGTAAAGAGAAGAGATCTGTGATCAGAGCCACACTCTTCCAGGGAGGAGGGTGGACACATGTGATTCTACAGCACTGCACGCTACAAATGGAAGCTTACAAGTAACATTTACAGTTTACTGCATGTGTTGCTGTAGAAACACATGCTCTGCATTGACTCTAAAGTACCCTTCAACATAGAAGGCTAGCATGTGGATGATATAGATGTCTGAAATAAGGTCATTAGAACACTCTGGCCAACCACAGCCTATTGCCTAGCGAGGACATCAACACAACAGCGTTTGGTAAATGAGTGCGAGGTTGACCAGGTAGCTGCTTTACATGGGTCAACTAGGCGTATGTTCCCTGGAACGATCATAGTTGCAGCCTTTTTGTGTACACTGTGCACCCTGGGTATAAGAGGAAGGGCGCTCGTGGCTTTGTGATGGCAAGTCTGAATGCATGTAACTATCCATTTAGCAATATCAGCTATGCTGAGCCTTTCAAGGCCTTGTGAAGGCTACAACGTGTGGGTGAAACGGAAATGTTTAGTCCTTTCAAGTGTATTTAACATTTATAGTGTGTAGTGCTCTCTCTGCTACCAAGTCTTTCAAATAGTTTGGTCAAAGTGGTACCACAGTGGGCAAGATGTTAGGGTTAATTCTCAGCACTGCTTTGCCCTTATGAACCTAAATGAAAGGTTCTTCTAATGCGAGTCCATGCAGTTTGTTAATGCGTCTGCAGGAGGTTACTGAAACCAGAAAACCTACTTTCCAGGATACATAACTGGAGAGGGCAGTAGTGGAGCGGTTAGAAAAGGGGCTGCATGAGTCTGCTGAGGATTATGCTGAGATTTCACAAATGGCAAGGAGGAACCCCAGGATTACCGTTAACCACTGGTATGGGGAAGAGGGAGGAATGTTACCTATTTTGCATATAACCTGCTATGGCAGCTAAGTGTAGGTGTATGGAAGTGCAGGCCAAGCCTGACATTTGCAGATGGAGTAGACAGCGTATGATATCTTGTGCATGAGGTTTTAAGGGGTCCAAGGGTTTGGAAATTAAGCAGTTGGCACACCTCTTCCACTTGGCTGTATAAAATGTTCATTTAGTTGATTGACCGGACTCTCGCAAGATGTCAATGCATTCTTGTGGAAGACCTAGGCAACCGAACTCTAGACCTCACCTGTCAGATCGCTAAACTGAGTTGCTTGGGATCTGGATGCATGAACTGACCTTGGCGCTTGGTGATGTGGACTGGCTTGTTGGGAAAATTCTCATGCGGTCTGCTCGACATTTCGAGGAGTGCTGAATATAGGCCTGTTTGGCTCAGGTGGGAGCTACGAGGATACGAGTCTGAGACAATTGCTGCATCTTCTGCACCACGATTGTAAGGCGTTGGACAAGTGGAAAAGCTTAAGCAAATATCCTTGCCCAGTTGCACAGGGACTGAGGGTGTGCATTTACCTGGATGCAAAGAGTAGGCATTTAGTGTTTTCTGGTGTGGCGAAAGGATCAATTTGTGGGATGCCCCACTGTTGGAAGTAGCTTTAAAGGACTTGCAGATGGAGTTGTCACTCGTGAAATGGACAGTGCTCCGTGCTGAGCAAGTCTGCAAGGTCGTTGGCAACCCTCGAAAGGTACTCTGCCATGTGGTGAATGCAGTGGGTCAAATGGTATGAACAAGCAAGGAGTGGGGCAGATAATGAGTGCTGCCCTGCTTTTGTAGGTAGTTACATGGCAGTCATGCTGCCCATCCTGAATAGAACAACTTTGCCCCCAAAGGATTGGAGGGAAGGCTTTGAGAGCAATGTGGATTGCTAGCAGCTCTAGGTAGTTAATGTGATGCCCCTGATTAAGTAGGGCCCACAATCAGTGTACATTAGTGAGATTGAAAAGTGCTAACCTGCCAGCTTGAGAGGTGCCTATGGGTCTGTGTTAATGGTGAATTGCAGGATGGGGTCTAGAAAACAGGTTAGTGCTGTTCCACCACTGCAGAGAGTCCTATACATTGGCCTTTTACCAACACTAGCTCCTCCAATAGATACTCCACATTTGACCATTGTGCAGAGGAACTTTTGGACCATCCTGCAGAGGAGCTGTGGTAGCAGGCACATACGTATCTGGGCTTGGGGCACTTAAGCAGAGCATGCGGCCATTATTATGAGGAGACACCTAACAATTCTGACTGAGGTAGCGATTTGACTGAAAGAGAGGCACTAGCTGTTGAAACACAGCAACCCCTTGTCAGCTGGGATAGGCCTTGCCTGTAATTGAGTTTAGGGTTGACTCAAGGTAGGGCTGTATCTGAAAGGGTAATAAATGAGACTTGTGGCACTGATGGTGAACCCTAGGCTGTGGAGGATGGAGTTAGTAGCCTGGGTGTGTGTCAAGCACTGGGCCTTGCTTGCACTCTTGATCAGCCAACTGTTCAGGTAGGGGAAGACGTGGACGGCCACCACCCTCTCCT
This sequence comes from Triturus cristatus, assembly GCF_964204655.1. Lineage (NCBI taxonomy): Eukaryota > Metazoa > Chordata > Amphibia > Caudata > Salamandridae > Triturus > Triturus cristatus. The sequence goes on from NC_140584.1 coordinate 333,576,282, forward strand.
TAAATGTGCGGCTATACTGCTAGGCATGTGGCGAAGACTCTTGTGGTGAAAGTCACTACGAATGATAACACTTTGAATAGATAATGACTGCCACTTAGCATGAAACACAGGAAGCATCCGTAGGCTGGATGGATGGGTATGTGGCAGTGGGTGTACTGGAGATCTAATGCCATCATGAAGTTGCCTTGCTGTAGCAGAGGGATGACATCCTGTAAAGTTATCAGTGCTCGGACAGGATGTACAAGTGGGATTTCGAAAGAGTAACATTTTGGGTGCAAAGGCCCCCTTGCCAGCGCCACACTTTCCCTTATACTACTTCAGGTGTAGCCCCATCGTGTGTACTGCTGCAGCTGTCGCTGACAGGAAGAGGTAGGCTTAGGAGACTTTGTCTTTAAACTGTCCCTATTCTGATGTTTCCAGAAAAAGCATCAAGGGATGCAAGTGTGGAGGGCACCCATGACTTTGGTGGTGTTGGTGCCTTTTCTATTTTCTCCAGCATGTAATCAACCAGGGGCCTGAAAAGATGTTCCCATCATAAGGCAGGTTCAAAAGATACTGCTGGACTTCTGGTTTAAAACCCTAAATTCAGAGCCTCATGAGGTGCCAAATTAAGACACTAGTATTGACACCCAAGTGATGGTATCCACAGCGTCATGGGTGCACTGGATGAGGACATTAGAGATGGCTCTATCCTCTGCCACTAACTCCTCCCCCCTCGGATTAAACTCATCAGGCAGGAGTATGAAGAATTCATGCATCTCATCCCAGTATGCTCTGTTGTATCTGCAAAGCAGGCTGACTGACTGAGTTAGCGATTCTCCAGTGGGTGGTGGCTCTTAGTACCATCCTTTTCCCTGCACTATCGAGTTTCTTACACTCTTTATCAGGCAAGGGAGAATCACACTTACCCAGAGAGTTAGCACGCTTACGCACTGTGTGGACATTGGCCAATTCTTCGAATTTGTCTGTGGTTGACTTCAGCATCCCCTTGAGCATGGGCAGAAATTAAATGGTTTAGATAAGGTCTCCACAAGGAAATCATCATCATAGAGGACGTGAATGTCCACCTTGAGGAAAGCAGCATCCTCTTGAAAGACCCAAGATAGTGATCAAAGTCAGAACCCTCCACAGCACCAACATCATAGTCGTTGCACAGGTCATCAGTAGGCACGGTTTCAAATGGTGTATACTCTTGGTCACTTGGGTGAAGGGGCTGCCCATACGAGGAATGAGGGCAACTCTGGTGAGCATGGAAGTGGAGTGGTTTGTATTTTTGGAGGAGAGGGCGGTGGAAGAGATTGTGCTACAGGAGGAGGAGGCGGCCCAAATGGGATAGAACTAGTGCCCCTGTTCTTGCTTTTCTATTGTTTGGGCACGGGGGGCTACAGGGTAAGTTCCTCAAAGGTACATGAGGCAAAGTCTCTACTGGCTTCGGAGACAGTCTTGTGGAGATCTGGCTGGTCTGTGGCTGGATAAAGAGACCTTTTTGTCTCTTGTCCAAGTCTTCTTGAAGGCTTTGCAGGATATGTTGCTCAGAGTCATCAGAATCCTGCATCGAGGGTGTCTTCGGCACCAATGGTTTGGGTGCCAACGCAGGCCTCAGAACTGATGTTTTCCACACCAATGGCGTAGGCACCGAGGGTGTTTTTGAATCCAAAAGTGTCTTCGGCATCTAAGCCAGCATCAAGAGGATCTTCAGCCTCTGCTGCGCCATTGGACTCCATGGGGTTACACCTGTGGGCGGGGGCTACTTTGGCTCTGAGGATATTTGTCGGTGCCGACCTCTGCCATGATGCAGTGGGGCCCTGGAGGACTGAGTCTTAGTCGGAGGATCAGATGCCCAGCCCCCTCAAGGATGGTGCTCTGCCTCGTCTCAAAGCCTTTCAGAAGGACCCATGTGTGGTTCAACCTCAGCAGCCATACTTGCACTCTATACAGAAACCTTCACTCGAGGGCCAGAAGTCGTGGAGTTGCTGGGAGCCTGGATGTTTTCATGCTCAGAGTCAGAATAAATGGCCTCTGGGCTAGGTGATGCTTGGTGGAGTGGAAGTTTTGAGAGGCCAGCCTCTACATCTTCCTCAACGCTATGGGAAGGAGCTCCCCGAAGATGTTCAGGGTGAGTACTACCTCTGTATCTTGTGGTGCCCCCACCATCTCTCACAAACACCGAAGAGCCTTCTTCGAATGGAAGTTCAGTCAGGCCTGGAGCACAGTGTATTCTTCATAGTTAGGAGACAGGCAACGATAACTCACCTGGTGATGGTCGATCCAGTGGAACTTCATCTGACACTGAGGACAGTTTTGAAAAGGCGTCGTTCAAGGACACTGTTCACACTCTAGGTCAAAAAGGAAGCTGAACATCGAAGACAAGGGGCTTAAGGCCCAAGGTCCTGCTATATGGGGAGTCTATGCGGATTAGTGCCCAGAAGGTAACAGTTGGAGGAAAGGTGATGAACGTCTACTTCCAAATGTCAGACTTGAGGAATAGACAGGCTGGGCACACAGGAAAGCTTGGAAATTTGCCAAACTCAGAGCCCTGACTGTACATGTCCGAACTTGATGGTGGAAAAACACTATCTAAAATGTAATTGGTGTCCATGTGGGCTGCCAGCAAAAGGAGGGGTCTCTGTATACCTCATGACTCAAAAAACATTTACAAACAAAATCAAGCTGTAATGTCCAAGCCAAAACTAGAAGGCAGGAGTATGCAGAACATGTGCATCTACAGCAATACATGCTATAAATATTATTTATTAAACCTTCTCACCCACCACAAAACTGGGATCACATTTTAACAATTTCAAATGAATATCGCTGAAATAAATGGAACACAATAAGAGCTAAATAGCTACCATTTTACCAAATCATCATACAAAAGAAGAGGAAAGAATGCTTAAAAACTTGCAAAATGACGATACAATCTACAACACACAAGGGTGTGCAATGTGGTCATCATAAACAGCAATTGCATGCAAGAGACTATAAACAAATTAACTATAAATCTGATAGAAAAAATACAGAAAAGTCAAGTCAAACCCCAACAAATAAACTTACTCCGCACACCAAGCTCTAATAAATGGTTAACCATAGGATTACTCAACCAAGATTAATATATTTACCTGAACAGAACATCCCCATCTACCAGTCATGTACTTACCACCTAGGATGCAGAAGTCTAGACACTTTCCTGTATGCAGTCTCTGCTAAATCAAATAGCAGGGTGCAATGATGAAATATTAACTTTTAGTACCTACACTCCCAAGCACTGTTCCCGTTGAGGTGCGCGCACACACACACCTCTATTAACGTGAGCGCGCACTGCCGTATGTGCAGCGCGCGCACACACACACGACATCCCGTGAGTGAATCGGGCCTCTGATTTAAAAAAAGCGAGCGGCGCGAAAATCACTCACTTCCTGGATGCGGTGTGCCGGGATTCGGGAGTGAAGGTAAGGCGGGCTTTGGGGCTTGGGGTCTTGCGGCTGTTGCCACTTGTGGGGCAGATTGTGGGCTTTTAAGTATTCATGTTAATCACAGCCCCTTCATGAGCTGTGATTAACATAAATACTTAAACAAACAGCCAAACAGGCGCCTTGGCCCTCGCAGTGAGGGCTTGAAGGCAGGTGCGCACTGCCATTGGGCTCCAAGTGCTTCAACCCTCCCCCCTTGTGTGTGTCAGCCCGGGACGAGACCGCTTCCCGGGCGCACACAGACTGTTTTAGAGATTATCGTTGCCGCACCAGAGTACTTCACAGGTCTTTAAAAGACCATTTACATGTTAACCTGGCCTTATTTATTTTTTCACCCCTTCATCTCCACATGGCGAAAGGCGACAAATCCTTTCTTTGACAATGGTAACCTTTGCCTACTGTTCTGCTGCGTGGATTTTTCTTTTTCTGTGCAGCGCAGGAGAGAAGTTGTTCATTTATTCCTATCTACCTTTCCTGACCCCTGCAGCGGGTTATCACATCACGCTGTGACCTAAAGGTTTGACTAATGGAGTAGGTAAGAAAATGTGTTAATACATTTTTTTCTTTTTAAAATCTGCACAGGCCCAGCAGGCCACATACTTTGTGTGTGCTTCATTTAAACAGTTTTTATCATTATCATGGCCGATGCAGGACAACAATAAGACAATACAAAATGCCCAGATAACACTGGTGATCCTGCTGGAGAGCAATCATTTGTCTGTCAGATGAACTGTAGTTTATGTGGATAGCTCAGTGGGTTACTGCCTTTGTCACAGAGATTCTTGTGTTACTTGCAGTTCAGAAGTTACAATCCTAACATAGGACAGTGACCAATGAACTGTCATCAAAGAGCTGCAGACAAACATGAATGGTATAGTTAGAACTTGGCTTTTTTTGTTGTGTGATAGTTACAACTTCGTGTATCAAAAAAACTTGAGGTAGTCAAGTTACAAGAACCTAAACCAGGGGAATAGGAGGTGTCAGAAATCAACTTGGTTCTGAATTTCACCTATATGAAAGAAAGGGAATTTTTTTTTCTTTTCTTGAGTCCCCTCACTCACCAGGGTTTCCCCATGGTGACATGCTTCATCATTGGGGTCCTCCCAGTCCTCTACGAACTGGGGCGTGCTGCGACTTACGGATTACGCAGGAGCACTATAGGTCAGAATATGTGTAGTGCAAGTGAAAAAGTGGAGTGGGAAAATTTAAAATAATCAGCTAGTGGGCTAAATAAACTTTATTGATGCTCTAAGCTGAAAGGTTAAAAACGGGGTGATATGCTATAGGCCCCAACTATAATGGGTAGGTGTGCCTAGCATATGATCAGGTCAACTAGTTTCGAGCTTCCCCAGCTCTTCTTCAGGACTCCACCGGGACCAGCCCAGTGTGACGGTACCACTCCTAGTTAACCTAAATAAGGTGCAAAGTGTGAGACGCTGCAACTATAAGGCATGCGTAACAATAAATACATACGTAATGTACGTCTGGTATAATCTGTAGGATATAATAAAACAATTGTTAAATGGAAAAAAGCACAATGTACTGTTAATCATAAGAAGTTGTGAGCACACTACACCCAAGTGTACATACACTTTAGTTTCTGATGTGCCTTGTGGTTAAAAAGGAAAGAAACAATAAATCGCTTTCTCCATGCCGGCGTTTGTGCTGAAAAAGTGAATGAAATGGCAAGTTTAAACATAACTAACGTGTCTGACATAACATATAACATACGAACATATAATTGACAAATATGAAATTACATACTTTTTAAAAAGCAACAATGTGCCTCATGGTCAACGGAGGGGGTGTGGCGATCTTGTACATCTAGGAGAAAATGTAGAGGAGGTTGTTGAATTTGTATCTGCCTCCGTATTAATGGTTCGCCCTTAGGGAAGGAAAAGCGGGAGAAATAGCTGTTCTCCGCTTAGCTGATAAACGGGGGAGGGAGGAGGGAGTTGGGTCCAGAATGGTCACTTACTTGTACGTTGAAAGCCTCACTCTTAATCACCTACTGGGGCCAAAGCCTACCGGACCACATTCTGGCGTGTCTCCGGTAACGGGCTGTTTTATCACAGCCAAATCCCGCATGGAAAGCGAGAAGGGTTCGTGAACCGAAACCCTATCTGGGCGGCCATCTTAGGTTGGGGCGATTGCCGAGACAGCATATTAAGTGTCTGCTAAGTCTATGAGTATTTGGGGGGATGAGATAAATATTCTTTCTATGTGTGGAGATGCAATGATAAAACAAGTGTGTTAATGTCGGTGTTGCTCCGGAATGGAGCAAAATGCCAAAGTCACAGCTTGCTTGGAAAGCGAAGAGGGCTCGTGATCCGGGGTACGACCGGGGCGGCCATCTTAGAAAAGGGTGATTATGCAGGACATAGTAAAGAGACAATGTGTTAGTATTCAATCAGGCATTAGAACAACCAGTAGGGATACTGACTTACAGAGGATAATGCCTGACGTGTGGAGGTGCTGTCAAAGATGAATGGCGCTTGGTAAAGAGAAGCAGCCATGGTGTAATGGAACACAGTAACTTTAGAAAAAAAATTGTTTTATTTATTTCAAAAAAACTTTATTGATCTCGTGTGAGATGATAGACTGCTAGAAATGGATGTCTATTGTGGAATGAATAATCCAGGGGAGGATATGTCAAGCAGAATTTGGCTTGAGTAAAAAACTGTTAGAATCACAAAGCTCACATATACTGTGAAAACAGTATGCGGGATATTGATGGGTGTCTATGCTGATCAAAAAGAGAGATTGCTGTTGGGCCAAAGTAGTGGATCATGATCTCATGTAAATTGTCCCCAGGGTATGTCATCATTTAAACCCTTGCTGTCAGATCGTAACTTAAAGACCCATCGTTATTTTCTTTCTCATGTAGTTTTTTCTCAATGTGTGGGTGATTGTTGACATGTTCCAGAATGACCCAGCTGAGGTCATTAGGTGTGTGATGTTTCTCCAGAAAATGAGTAGTCATTTTCGTGTTGTTGAGTTTACACCTAAAGCTGCTCCGGTGTTCGATTATTCTGGTGTTCACCTTCCTAGTGGTCATCCCCACGTAGTGAAGGTTGCAGACACAGGTGATAAGGTATACCACCCCTGTAGTGTTGCAGTTGGTAAAGGAACGGAGGTTCCATGTCATTCCATTGTTGTAGGTTACTGTCTTAGTTGCTTTAGTTAAATGACAAACGCTGCAATTACTACATGGGTAATGGCCCTCTGGTAGTGGACGGAGCAGACGTAATGGGCCCATGGTTTTTGTGGAATTGGGCCGGGTATGTACTAAGAAATCCCTCCGATTTTTAGCTTTTCGATGGCTGAACATAGGCTTTGGTAAATTCAAACCTGCACTGTTTAGGGTCCGCCAATGCTTTTGTACTATTTTGGTTATTTGGTTAGATGCAATATTAAAGGTGGTAATGCAGATTTGTCTTTTGTGATCTGTGTTGCTCGTCTCAGGTTTTTCTTCCAGGAGTGCCTCTCTATTATTGTTAGAAGCTCTTTTTCGAGCTCTGGATACGAGATGTTGTGGATATTGTCTTTGTAATAGTTTGAGCTAGGTCATTGGCTTGAATGTTGTAGTCGTGGCGTGTAGTGCAGTTGCGTCTCAGGCGCAAACATTTTCCAAACGGAAGGTTGTCTTTTAAACTTCTTGGATGGAAGCCATCATAGACTAGTAAGCAATTTCTTGCAGTGGGTTTGAAATGTGTAGTAGTGATTATACGCCTTTCATGTGCTATTATATTCAGGTCTAGAAAGACCAGGTTGGACTTACTCATAGTAGAAGTACATTTTAAGAAGGGATCTTGTTGATTTAGCCAAACTAGGAAGGACTCAGCTTCTTGTTCGATACCCTCCCAGATCAAGAGCACATCGTCTATATATCTTTTCCATAGTTTTATATGGTCGATGTGCGGATTGTTTTGATGGAGAATCTTTTGTTTCTCAAGATGGTATACGTAGAGACCTGCTACGCTCGGCGCAAATGTGCTTCCCATGCTGGTACCGTGGGTTTGTTTGTACAAAGTGTCGTTGAACTGGAAGAAATTTTCAGTCAATGCCAAGCGGCAGCATTCGAGGACCACATGTCTGGGTGTGTGGTAATCCCAGTTACTTTGAAAGAGTACCTCCTCGAGGATGTCCAAAGTGTCTCTATGTGGGAGACTGGTGTAGAGACTCTACATCTAAACTGATCAGTATACTGGTAGTAGGATTGAATTCCAGATCCTTGATTAAGCAAAGGACTGCCTTTGTGTCCTGTAGGTATGTTTCGGTGGCTTGGACCAAAGGTCTTAAAAATGCATCTGCAAATTTAGATAGAGGTTCCAGGATGGAACCTATTCCTGATACTATTGGTCTACCAGGGGGCGCCTCCATGGATTTATGTATTTTGGGAATTGTGTAGAAGTAAGGGATTATAGGTTTGTTGTTTACCAGGAAATCCGCTTCTTTTTTACTTATCCACTGATTTGTCAAGGATTCCTCCACCAGGCTAGTGATCTCAAACCGTAGGCGTTCGGTGGGGTCATGTGGTATTACCAGATAGTTGCGTTCATCAGCCAACAGCCATAGGCATTCTTGTTGATAGTCAAGAGTATTTTGTAGGACTACTGCCCCTCCTTTGTACGCTGGTTTTATGGTTAGGTCTTTATTGTTGGATAGTTGGTGAATAGCCTCTTGTTCGATTTTACTGGAGTTGTGAAATACTTTTATTGTTTTGGGGTCTAGGTCTGTGACTTCCTTCAACACTGCTTTTTCGAAAGCTAGTAGTTCGATAGGGAGGTTATTAGATGGAGGAGTGAAATTGGATTTTTTATGTAGTCCTGTATCTGTAGAGATGTTGGTACTGGATTCCTTGTCTTTAAAAAAGATTTGGAATTCAATCCTACTACCAGTATACTGATCAGTTTAGATGTAGAGAGTCTCTACACCAGTCTCCCACATAGAGACACTTTGGACATCCTCGAGGAGGTACTCTTTCAAAGTAACTGGGATTACCACACACCCAGACATGTGGTCCTCGAATGCTGCCGCTTGGCATTGACTGAAAATTTCTTCCAGTTCAACGACACTTTGTACAAACAAACCCACGGTACCAGCATGGGAAGCACATTTGCGCCGAGCGTAGCAGGTCTCTACGTATACCATCTTGAGAAACAAAAGATTCTCCATCAAAACAATCCGCACATCGACCATATAAAACTATGGAAAAGATATATAGACGATGTGCTCTTGATCTGGGAGGGTATCGAACAAGAAGCTGAGTCCTTCCTAGTTTGGCTAAATCAACAAGATCCCTTCTTAAAATTTACTTCTACTATGAGTAAGTCTAACCTGGTCTTTCTAGACCTGAATATAATAGCACATGAAGGACGTATAATCACTACTACACATTTCAAACCCACTGCAAGAAATTGCTTACTAGTCTATGATAGCTTCCATCCAAGAAGTTTAAAAGACAACCTTCCGTTTGGACAATTTTTGCGCCTGAGACGCAACTGCACTACACGCCACGACTACAACATTCAAGCCAATGACCTAGCTCAGAAACTATTACAAAGACAATATCCACAACATCTCGTATCCAGAGCTCGAAAAAGAGCTTCTAAAAATAATAGAGAGGCACTCCTGGAAGAAAAACCTGAGACGAGCAACACAGATCACAAAAGACAAATCTGCATTACCACCTTTAATATTGCATCTAACCAAATAACCAAAATAGTACAAAAGCATTGGCGGACCCTAAACAGTGCAGGTTTGAATTTACCAAAGCCTATGTTCAGCCATCGAAAAGCTAAAAATCGGAGGGATTTCTTAGTACATACCCGGCCCAATTCCACAAAAACCATGGGCCCATTACGTCTGCTCCGTCCACTACCAGAGGGCCATTACCCATGTAGTAATTGCAGCGTTTGTCATTTAACTAAAGCAACTAAGACAGTAACCTACAACAATGGAATGACATGGAACCTCCGTTCCTTTACCAACTGCAACACTACAGGGGTGGTATACCTTATCACCTGTGTCTGCAACCTTCACTACGTGGGGATGACCACTAGGAAGGTGAACACCAGAATAATCGAACACCGGAGCAACTTTAGGTGTAAACGCAACAACACGAAAATGACTACTCATTTTCTGGAGAAACATCACACACCTAATGACCTCAGCTGGGTCATTCTGGAACGTGTCAACAATCACCCACACATTGAGAAAAAACTACATGAGAAAGAAAATAACGATGGGTCTTTAAGTTACGATCTGACAGCAAGGGTTTAAATGATGACATACCCTGGGGACAATTTACATGAGATCATGATCCACTACTTTGGCCCAACAGCAATCTCTTTTTGATCAGCATAGACACCCATCAATATCCCGCATACTGTTTTCACAGTATATGTGAGCTTTGTGATTTTAACAGTTATTTACTCAAGCCAAATTCTGCTTGACATATCCTCCCCTGGATTATTCATTCCACAATAGACATCCATTTCTAGCAGTCTATCATCTCACATGAGATCAATAAAGTTTTTTTGAAATAAATAAAAAAAAAATTCTAAAAGGTACTGCGTTCCATTACACCATGGCTGCTTCTCTTTACCAAGCGCCATTCATCTTTGACAGAACCTCCACACGTCAGGCATTATCCTCCGTAAGTCAGTATCCCTACTGGTTGTTCTAATGCCTGATTGAATACTAACACATTGTCTCTTTACTATGTCCTGCATAATCACCCTTTTCTAAGATGGCCGCCCCGGTCGTACCCCGGATCACGAGCCCTCTTCGCTTTCCAAGCGAGCTGTGACTTTGGCATTTTGCTCCATTCCGGAGCAACACCGACATTAACACACTTGTTTTATCATTGCATCTCCACACATAAATATTCTTTCTATCTCATCCCCCCAAATACTCAGACTTAGCAGACACTTAATATGCTGTCTCGGCAATCGCCCCAACCTAAGATGGCCGCCCAGATAGGGTTTCGGTTCACGAACCCTTCTCGCTTTCCATGCGGGATTTGGCTGTGATAAAACAGCCCGTTACCGGAGACACGCCAGAATGTGGTCCGGTAGGCTTTGGCCCCAGTAGGTGATTAAGAGTGAGGCTTTCAACGTACAAGTAAGTGACCATTCTGGACCCAACTCCCTCCTCCCTCCCCCGTTTATCAGCTAAGCGGAGAACAGCTATTTCTCCCGCTTTTCCTTCCCTAAGGGTGAACCATTAATACGGAGGCAGATACAAATTCAACAACCTCCTCTACATTTTCTCCTAGATGTACGAGATCGCCACACCCCCTCCGTTGACCATGAGGCACATTGTTGCTTTTTAAAAAGTATGTAATGTCATATTTGTCAATTATATGTTCGTATGTTATATGTTATGTCAGACACGTTAGTTATGTTTAAACTTGCCATTTCATTCACTTTTTCAGCACAAACGCCGGCATGGAGAAAGCGATTTATTGTTTCTTTCCTTTTTAACCACAAGGCACATCAGAAACTAAAGTGTATGTACACTTGGGTGTAGTGTGCTCACAACTTCTTATGATTAACAGTACATTGTGCTTTTTTCCATTTAACAATTGTTTTATTATATCCTACAGATTATACCAGACGTACATTACGTATGTATTTATTGTTATGCATGCCTTATAGTTGCAGCGTCTCACACTTTGCACCTTATTTAGGTTAACTAGGAGTGGTACCGTCACACTGGGCTGGTCCTGGTGGAGTCCTGAAGAAGAGCTGGGGAAGCTCGAAACTAGTTGACCTGATCATATGCTAGGCACACCTACCCATTATAGTTAGGGCCTATAGCATATCACCCCGTTTTTAACCTTTCAGCTTAGAGCATCAATAAAGTTTATTTAGCCCACTAGCTGATTATTTTAAATTTTCCCACTCCACTTTTTCACTTGCACTACACATATTCTGACCTATAGTGCTCCTGCGTAATCCGTAAGTCGCAGCACGCCCCAGTTCGTAGAGGACTGGGAGGACCCCAATGATGAAGCATGTCACCATGGGGAAACCCTGGTGAGTGAGGGGACTCAAGAAAAGAAAAAAAAAATTCCCTTTCTTTCATATAGGTGAAATTCAGAACCAAGTTGATTTCTGACACCTCCTATTCCCCTGGTATAGGTTCTTGTAACTTGACTACCTCAAGTTTTTTTGATACATGTAATGTTGGAGGGCGAACCTAACCATGAACCTCTAATTCCCCCCCCTTTTTTGATAACAATAGTTACAACTTCCCCAGTCTTTCATTATTCTAATGTTGCTAAAATTAGTATGTTTGGGCAGATATACATTTTTATCATTAAAGCTGACCCCCATGTAATACTCTTTAAATCCTACGGTTGTGATTACCCAGACCAAAGCCTCTTAAAATATACTGCCCACCAGTATGGATGACATGTGATTCCTACACCTTGTAATCCTCATTGGCTTATGTGACATTCCCTGTAGACTGATTAACATACTTGTATAATTCATTGTCTCTGTATAATGTGTGCGTGGTGTAAAGTACTGACACACTACACTGATATGAGTAGTGCTATACAACAAATGAAATGCATATGAGAGAGGGGCTAAGTAAAGAGGAGGGGCACTGTTGGAGGGTGGCAGTGAGGGAGGAAGAGGTCATGGGGAGAGGCTAGGGAGAGATGAGGGGCACTGGTGGAGGGTGGTAGTGAGGGAGTCTGAGGAGGAGGTCATAAGGGGGAGGTGCTATGGGCAGATGAGGGGCACTTGTGGCGTGTGGCAGTGAGGGTGTCCGAGGAGGCGGTCAATAGAGGGGGCCATGGAGGGATGAGGGGCACTGTTGGAAGGTGGTAGTAAAGGTATTTACGGAGAAAGAGGTTATTGGTGTGGCACCAAAAAAGACTTTCGCATCAGCGCTGAAGCCAGCCCTGTCATGGCCTTTCTATTTTTGTTTATTTAATTAGCAGTCGGGTCATAAGGGCTACTGTGGAACATACTTTAAAGTGCATGATAATTATATATACTGCTATATTCAATGTTTTAAGTTTGTAGGCGATTTTACTAATTTGTTACCGGGGAAAATGAAAGTGGAGTCCTATGGTGCCTGATATGGGGCTGAGGCCCAAGGTCAGCTGTGAGATAAGGTGCACTGGAGAGGAGTAGTGGATAATCAAGCCTGTAAGGGAGTGACCTTCAGAGTCTGGGGTTAGGTGGAGGTAGTAATGAAGAGGGATTCTCCCTGAAGGCTCGCACAGAGGGAGCCTGAGAAGTGTCACTTGCCTGATACTCCTACCTCCGAAACCTCCTCTTCCCAATAAAGGAACATTACATGGAAAAAGCACTTTTTGAGAGTGATAATATGTAGAAAGAGATTTGGAAAAAAGCGCGTTTTACTGGGCCTTGTAAGACTAAGAAGAGATAAAGGAGGGCCCGGAAGCAGGCCTGCCTAGACATATATGCGACAAATCAAGACCGCAGTGGCCCACCCAAATGCACCCTTGGCCCACCCAAATAAAAATTCCTGGAGCCGGGCATGTGCCCCACATGGCACTTTACAAACAAAAAAGAGTAGAGCAAGTTTAAAAACCCAGCGTGTACTTTCAGAAAGTACACTTTTTTTTTTTTTTTTTTTAAACTTGCTTTCCTCTTTAGTTAGTGAAGCGCGGTGTGGGGAATATTGTGGGCTTTTGTTTAACCTCTTCAGCGCTGCGCGGATTCCCGCGCAGTGCTGAAAGATTTGAGCGCGGGCGGGGCCATGACGGAACGGTTCCGTCATAAGCACAGCCCAACCGGCGTGCATGACGGAACCGTTCCGTCATCGGCATCGAAGAGGTTAAGAATTCATGTCAATCACAGCTCGTGAAGTGGCTGTGATTAACATGAATACTTAAACAAAAGCCCACAATCGTGCCCGCACTGCGCTTTACTAACATAAGAGTAGAGCAGTTTAAAAACACAGCGTGTACTTTCTGAAAGTACACGCTGTGTTTTTAAACTTGATGTGCTCTTTAGCATAGCTGCCAAGGTTTCAGATTTCTGTGTGTGGCATTTTAATAATTTCCCTGTAATTGTGAATGACATTTCAGCAACTATGAGTGACATTTTTTCCCGAGCAAAAATCAAGCAATGAAACATAGGGAAACAAATATCCGAAATCACACCCATTTGAGCTACAAGAAACTGTAAGAAGCAATTGAAGTAAAGTGCACTAATGGGGGCGTGCAAACAGCGACGGTGATCTGCTCTGCCAATCAGTGCGCCCCTTGCTGAGTGGTAGCTGAAACAAGAGTATTAGCTCGATAACTGCACTTTTTATCTCCATCCTGAAACATTGCAACATTAAGGTGCTACACCTTTAGGTCCTCATTAGAAACAAGACTTCAGCAGGCAACTGACGCTAAAGCGGCGATAATGGGCTTGATATTATGCCCTTGAGCATTCCAATAGAAGCCCAGGTTCACACCAGAACATGGGCTTCTATTGGCATAATATCAAGCCCATTATCGCCGCTTTAGCGGCAGTTTCCTGCCGCTAAAGCGCCGATAATTCTAACGCCGTTCTCGATAATATACCCCTTGGAGTCTTGTGCTTTTCTAAACCTGAAGTGTACTTGCCTGTGTAACCAATTCATGTCATGGAGTGTTTATCCAATTTGCAAACTGACCTTAAGACCCTTACGTTGCGCTGTATGTGTAAAAATGCACCATCTTTTCACTTTTTAAAGTAAACGTTTGGAGTGACATTTGGCACTGCACACGCGCGGTCTGGTTCCTGGCGCACATAGCCAAGATTGCAGCGCACAGAGACCCTCCACTGCCGCACACAGAGGAAAATAATTAGAGGGAACATTGCTCCCAAGGCAAAAAAAAAAAACATACTAATAGACTCCCCAAAAAATGATGGCACCAAGTCAAATTTGTAGGTATGCTTGAAAAACACTCTATATACAAGGCAGGTCTAAGGATTAGAAATGTTTTGGTTTCAACAATCTGCTAATTACTATATACATTCAAAGACACTATTATAACTTTACACTCAATGTAGTATCAAATTAGACTAAGATTTACACCTACAAAGCAATGAAAATTACATCAACATAAGGTTCTTTTTTTCCTACACAAATATCTATATTGGGTAGCTTGAGAAAGAGCACACCCGGGGCAATAAAGTGAATACCATCACAAATTGTGTAATGGGAATCATGTAAGGATGGCACTATGTTAATATGACAAGGGTCAGAAACATTGAAACCAAGAGCCAGGTGACCGTACGCCATTATCCCTCCCAGTTTGATTCACTGCTTGAGAACCAACCGTCTTACACTTTTCACTTTCTGCCATATGCTTAATTCATATTCTTACAGGGCTGCGGCATGTCTATAGTACACTCTGGGTCTCATGCCAGAAACCAATGTTCGGCATTAAAATTAACTTCAACCAAAACCCATCTCACAAATTCTTGGCCTAAAGTTGGAACTTGTCTCCCCGATAGTATACAAGTGCTTTAGGGCCTTGACACCAGATTGGAAGGCAGTTGAACAATGCTGTAAGGCAACACAAATAGTACTTAACGTGAATATTGCTACTGGTTATGTGTGAAGATACATAATCATTCAGCACAGGTGCGAAAAGTTAATGATTTCTCTAAAAGCTGGACTCCTTGTGGAAAACTAGTATCTCAACTGCAAATTCTGCAGCAAGTCAACAGCAGGCAACTTGTTATTACATGCCTCATGTTATGAGCCTACAAATCATATTCCTAATTATGCACTTGGTAAATTCACCATAATAGACAGGGCACATTTACTAGAAGGTTATCAAAGAATACGTAAAGGGTATCAAAAACGTTTTTCACAGGATCAAACAAACAATCTGAAAAAAGGAAAAAACGCCCTGTTTAAACCCAAAAAGTATTTTTGGTTGCCAATCAGTGTGGGGAGCTGAATTATACTAGGGAGCAAAAGCACACTGAGATGGCGGCAAAGCAACACTGGGGAAGGTGGGGGGCCAAACCGCAAAGCACCACAGAGGAGGGTTGGAGACAATGAAGAAACCCAAAAGGATGCAAAAGCATTGGGTGGGAGAGCTGGAGGGGATGTGAAAACAAGCCGAGTAAGCTTGCAGGTGAGGAAACGGCAACAGGAGCGTGGAGGGCAGAGTGAAAGCAACAAGGGGTTCGGGGAAAACGAACATGGAGGGTGGTGAAAGCAATGTGGAGAATCAAACAGGCAAGAGGGAGTAGGTATGGGGAAGCAGTCAGGCACCAAAGAGCCACAATGTGCAGGGTGAGCGACATACACAAAGGAAAAGGTCGAAAACAAATGCACTATAATGGAGTGCTTCACACACAAAAAAACAAGCAATGAAGCACTGGCAAAGAAAATAAGTACTGGTCAATGGTTTTTAGCCATGCTGACAAGCAAATCCAAAGCTGTACGCCATGGTTAAAGGTTAAGAAAATATAAAAGCCTTAGATGTGGTCACACATGATATTTTGTTGGCACACACACCATGTGCTCTCTGCTGCCTGAGTGATTTTCCCATGTCACCTATGTTGCACTTGTCTGAGTGCTTCTCTCAATTGCCCTTCCATGTTGTATCCCCCTCATGCACCTTTCTTCTTTTCCCGTGTTGTTGTTCTTCCCCACCACCTGCACCCTCTGTGTTCCTTTCCCCCGCCTTTCCCCTGTGTTGCTTGTACCATCCCCCCCCTGTGGTGCACATGCTGACCTTCCACACTACCGTGTTGCCTCCAGTTGGAAGTTACTAGTCCAACTCAGATTTGTAACTAAAAAGAAAAAAAAAAGCATCCAAGTCATTTAGTAGTTTTACGTAAAGATATGACAAGTGTAGGGGCTTGTTGGCAGTTGAATCTGAGGAGTTGAGCACCAAAATTGATTTACCCAGTGCGGTGATAGGAGACAATTACTGCCATTAGGTATAAATGCTTGGTAATAAACCAACCAATAACATTGTACAACAGATAAGTTACTCCTAAATATAAGATTTTGAATAAACCGTGTCATACTCACCTTGGACACAGGATTAACTAAGAAAAAAATGTTAAACTAGCATACTTAGTACTTCTCAATTAACTAGTAAAATATACATAAACATATATATGTATACATATACACATAAACATATATATGTATACAAATACATATATACGTATACATATACGCATACATACATATATACATATACATGTGAATCACAAGAAAATTGGTCATCACCTATGCTTTCTGCTTTGACCTACACAACATGAACTTAAACAAGTAACAAGCATTATCAAAGGCAATAGGTCTCACCTACACATCGTAATGGCTTTGTCAATGTTTTAGCCAGATTGTAGAACAGTGCAGCTGTTGTGCAGCATGGCTGAAAGGCCAGCACTAGCTGCGTCCTGGCAATATTTGTTTTAATGCTGGCAAGAGGATAGGGAAAAAGTGTCCACATCATAGCGCCTTTTTAGGGTTGAGTCTGCGAGTGCATGTGGTAGCGTATGCGTCTTGCTTGTGAAACCATGCTGTATGCAGAAAGGGCTTGGAGCCTGCCCTTGTTTACAATTTGTTGGCTACACATCACTTCTTTAAATCCTCATCAATTGGCCAGTGCAAGCCATACGCCAGTTCCGATCATTGCTGTGATGCAGGGACCAAGCACAGATAGATTCAAGTAAATCTGTGCCCGCCGCCCCCGACATGATTGAGGTACAGTTTGTTCCCCCTCGTACTACCCCTGCCTCCTGCTCCCTCCATAGCTCTTGCCCATTTTCAAGTTTTTGCTGCCTCCACTTCCGTTTCACTTACTGTGCAGTCTTCTTATTTCTGCTTTTATCCTCCTGCATGACCGTCTCCGTGTTGTTGCCCCCCCCCACCTCCCACTCCTTCACGTCGCTAGTCATTGGTGTGCCTGCTTGCATGTCCCCCGTTTCTAATGTCTTGTTTCTGTGTTTACGTTTAGTTTTCTGTCTCTGCTTCTGTTTCACTTGGTGTGTGTGCAGTGTCTGTCTATTTCAGTCTGCCTGTCTCCGTCGTTTTTTAGGCCGAACCTGGACACCGCATGCAGTGCTCGAGAGGCATGCTGTATTGAGGTAAGGAATAGAAGCTCTGCTCGGCTTTTTAATTGGCTCCCGTTACTATCCTTTTGAAATGGTTGCTTTTCATTCGTGAATAGGCTTAGTAGTCCCTCCTTGATATCGCCTTGCCTGCATTCTTATCCTCCCATAAGGACAGGGCTTTTTGCTTGTGTTACACAATCTGCTTTATGTAGTCGTAGAGCACTATTTTCTTTAATGATTCTCCCATATTCCACCCACGATGTCACAGCACGCCACCCGCTTTTATATTGTAATTAGTAATGCTTTTACTTGACAGCGTGGTCTGCTTTAACTATAGCGGCAGCCCCTATTTAATTCACAGCATGGTCCGCAATCACTTTAGCGGCCACGCTTATTTAATCTACAGCGCGGCTTGCCTATACTTTTGCTGCTGCGCTACAGAACCTCAATTATTTATTTTTGGGTGAAAGCGCCCCACACCGTGCTTTTACTTTGTTGGCCACTCCCCTTTCTTTAGACGTGCTCACTGTAACCTGAATTTGGCGAGCAGTGTCTAAATAAAGGGGCGCGACCACCATTAAAGTGGTCTCGCATTTGCGAGAGTTCGAGCTATTAGCATTAGAAATAACAATGCCTTTTATAAAATGTGTTGCTCTAAACAATGCCAATTGCTTAAACTTTCGCAAAAGCGAGACCTACTGCATTGAAAATACTTGTTCCTCTTTACCCCTCTGCTGCTGGTTTCAAATAAGTTTTCATCTTCAATTTTATTTAGTTGTTAATGACAGACCTAATTAAAAATCCTACATGTTGGGCTTGAATGACTTCCAGAAAAAATAGAGAATACTAAGCTTGCTAATAGAATCTAGTTTAGCTACACCAACATGAACATGACCATGATAAAACCAGTATTAACTAATGACCATTCTGCTATGTTTTTCTATCAAGGATAACTTTCCGTAACCCTAGCTTCCTAAATGGCGAGTTATAGAACGCCCTCAGATGGAACTCCAAGGTGTCGGCATATTTATAGGAGCAGGCGCATTTCCTTAATCTGCATTTTAGGTTTACTGTGGGGGCCACAAAGTACAACAATTATAATACCTCCATTCTATAGGTCCAGAAAATCTTTGTATAATGCATCTCCCAAAGAAACGAAGACTCGCTAGCAGGGTGCAGGACTAAACGTGTTTAGACCCTGTCGAAACAAGGCACAATGGTAAGAATCATGAGCCAGAAAGCCAGGTACAACATTTAGTGCAACACTTTCAGTCAAATCTATCCTTAACTGACCTAAAATCTCGCACACAGATTCTATAAAGTTGTGTTTCTCCATGTTAGGGCTGTTGGCTGGTACATCGGAAAGGTCAGCACGAACACGGCGGTTGGATTATTGACAACAAAGAAACTAACATACGACATTCAATTGCGGGTGAGGCTCTTCGGAATTCTGCAAGGCTCCAACATTAGCTGCCCTGTTCAGGCTTGAATTGATACAGGCGATGCGCCTCCCCTACCAGTCGCAATGATGAGTTTCTACAACTTGGCCCAAGTCAGCTGTTACATCGCATAACAAACTATGAACGATTGGGATTTTCTGCAGCATTTCTGACGTGGCATTTTCAATGCAGTTAAAAGCTTTTTACAAGTGTTTGCCATCATACACGACCTGGACATACCTTTGCTTGATACGATAATAATCGGTCTAAGTCCGATTTCTTCTGCACACATATTATTTATAAAGTCGACATTGGGGCGGATTCTTCAAACCGCCCTCTTGCATTTGTTGGATTTCAGCAATTTCCTGAGTCTCTTTTACATCAAATATATATAGATTCACTGAAAAAACCATACGTTTCAGGGGTGTTATAGTTAGCTGGTCATTTCCCTCGTACAAAACCCTAGAAATTCCCCTGTTCTAGTTAGTTCAGCTAACTATAACTCGCGCCCCCGCAATGCACTGCTGATGATGTCACATATTACATCACTCATGACATGGTCAGTGACATCACTGATGACATCACTGATGACATCACTGATGACATCATCCATTGAGTACGTGTTTCTGAACAGTTTTAATATGTTTAATATATATAGGGAAAGGCCTGTTGAAAAATAAGTGGGTGTACAAGTGTGTAAATGGATGATTTTCTAGGTGCGTAACTGAGTCTATAAGTGAGTCATTAAATGTATCTTACTGCAGACTAGTGACTAAACTGTGTGAATGTCTGTATGTGTCTGTGTGTTGGTGTATAAGTGGCTGCATGGTTTTGTGAATAGCTATACGAGTGTCTATATGGGTTATTGATTGGTTGTCTGAGTATCTGTATGGGTGCCTGAGTGTTTGTGTGGGTAGGGTGTGTGTGACTGTGACTAGATGTGTGAGTGGGTGATTCAGTGGGTGCATGGTTTTAAGAGTGCATCTGTGATGGACTGTATGGTTGGGTGAGTGTATGTATGGGTTGGTTAGTGATTGAATGTATCTCTCAGTTGAACATGTGTCAGTAACTACATATGTGAAACGCAGTGTATGTGTGTGTAAGAGTATATAACTATATGTGAGAGTGTGATTTTGGGAGTGGCTGCATGCGCCATAGTGCAAGGATATCTGTCATGTGCGGTTTGTTTTTCTGTAGGAAGACACAGAATTAGTATTTTTATGAGTAAGTGAACTTGAGTGTGTTTAACTGTATAAGTGAGTAAATTGGACTGTGATTAATTATTTGCATGACTGACTAGATGTGTCAGTACCTCAATGGATGATTGGCGGTGTGTGTGAGTGTCTATATAGGTGTATAAATGCACAGAGTGACTGTAAGTATGAGTGACTGTACAGGTGAGTGGACATGTATGTAGACCTAAAAGTCAATGAGTGGGTGTGTAGTTATTGGTATTGGAGTATCTATGGTTGTCAAAATGGCCGTTTGAAATTTTGAGTCGGTGTATCAAAGGTTATATTAGCGTGAGAAGATGCACTAATTTATCACATGGATGACATCATCAGTGATGTCATCAGTGATGTCACTGACCATGTCATGAGTGATGTAATATGTGACGTCATCAGCAGTGCATTGCGGGGGCGCGAGTTATAGTTAGCTGAACTAACTATAACAGGGGAATTTCTAGGGTTTTGTACGAGGGAAATGTCCAGCTAGCTATAACGCCCCTGAAGCCTTTGGTTTTTTCAGTGAATTTCAAAGGTTTTTTAAATGCCAATTCCTAACTTTAACATGCATGAAACCTATGCTTTTTAGAGCCACTCAAGAACAAGACACTTAAGGTTACTCTTTATCTCCCAACAATTTCATTTTTTTCCCCTTGGAACCGCGAACCCACCGCGAGAGGATCCGTGCATCCAACGCGGTAGGATACGCGCACCGCGCGCACATTTCCCCGTTTACTTTTTTTTTTCTTTTTTTTTAAAGGGGACCCCCTAAGCACCTCTAGAGGGTCAGAGTATTTCCACTCTGCCCCCTTTATATGTTTTACACACTTATTCCCCTTGCATCTTCAGCCTCGCTTCTACCGAGGCAGAAAATGGCCGCCAACAGTTCCTGGTTTCGAATGTAGAGACACTCGACAGCCAATTAGCATTCAGCGCGCGATCGTGAGGGTGCGCGCTCGGTTCGGGGAGGGTGCGCTTACGGTGCGGGTACGGTCCGCGGATCCTCCGCGACCATAGATATCACTAACTTTTTTACCCTAATTTTCTCAGGAACTACTGAGTCCGAACTGAGGACTACCTCTTTGCCAAATTTGGTGTCATTCCGTTCAGCGTTTCGGGATGTAGCTGCGACAACAGATCCTATGGGAAATCTCATAGGGAAAACGCGTTTTGGGACCCCCTTTTTTTCTCGGCCCCCGCTTGACGGATCACCGCAAAACTTTCAGGGTAGGAGCAGAGCGGGCCAAAAGTTTTGAAAATTTCGCAAAGATTCGTCAACCGGTGCCAACGTTATTCCAAATAGAATGTTGTGGATTTCCTATGGAAAATAGGTCCTAACTATAACTATCTACTGGCGTCATATAATAAATATACATATATATAATAAATATACATATATATATTAAATATACATATATATAATAAATATACATCACACATCATACATCAATATAATATATATTATAATATATATAATATATATAATATAATATATATAATATAATATTATATAATATATATAATATAATATAATATATATAATATAATAAATATAATAAATATAATAAATATAATAAATATAATATATATAATCTAATATATATAATATAATATATAATATATATTATATTATATTATATATTATATAATATTATATAATATTATATTATATAATATTATATTATATATTATATAATATATAAATATATATTATATATAATATATAAATATATATATATAATCCAAGTCTTGTATTCCGTATCGATTCCAGGAATAAAAGGACAGCACACCAGGAAACCGCACAAACACTTTATTGTGCGCTAGCTTTAGAAGGACGACGCGTTTCGGCGTTTGCCTTTGTCAATCTCGAAGTATGTTTTCCATGTTTATGAACCATGCATCTGTATTTCTATGGCTGATTGGCATGCAGGAAGTAACTTGACAAAGGCAAACGCCGAAACGCGTCGTCCTTCTAAAGCTAGCGCACAATAAAGTGTTTGTGCGGTTTCCTGGTGTGCTGTCCTTTTATTCCTGGAATCAATACGGAATACAAGACTTGGATTATACCACAGTGGCTGCTGCCGCCACTGACGGCACCAACGTTGCAGGCCTGGGGGCTGCTCTTGCAGCAAGCTACGGACACATATATACATTTATATATATATTTCCACAAGTTGCCCCTAGAGCAAGGATGCACTCGAACAGCAGCTTGCTTGTGAAAGCCTTTATTTCAACAATTCATTAATTCCCCGCCCATTTGGGCAGGTATTTTTTGGCACACACTACAGATCCCAGAAGGCAATGCTCATTAGAGGGCGGGGAATTAATTATACAAAGGTGTGTCAGCTTGTGAAACTCAGTGTTGAGCCTTTGAGAAAGGAGCAAGGAGCTCTGAAATGCATCAGGCTGGAACTTTAATTGGAATGCAGGTTGCAGTTTTTGTTGAAATAAAGGCTTTCACAAGCAAGCTGCTGTTCGAGTGCATCCTTGCTCTAGGGGCAACTTGTGGTATATATATATATATATATATATATATATTTTTTTTTTTTCACTCCTCGGTACAGCTGCCGCTCACCAAACCAACGGGTGCGTCGTCGCAAAGGACCACCCAGGCAGGGTCCGTAGTATTTTTTCTTTCTTTCACACAACTGTAAAGATTGACGACGCTGTGTTCTGGCCAAATAATTTATTGGGACAGCTTGGAAGGACGCGTTTCGCCTGCCCAGCAGGCTTGTTCACCAATAGTTTAACCATTTTGAAATCGGTCATTTTAAACCGCAATGCATGAATACAGAATCACGTGATACCCCCGCGGGATGTCGCCATTTAAAGATCTTTCGAGCTGACCCCCAGATTTGGAGTGAGAACATGAAAACGGGCACTGAGGAAAGCTAATAAGGGCTGAAACGAGTCTGCCAGCGTTTCATGGACTCGTAATGCCAGCGCTTTATCACCAATAAAGCCACTTTTCTGCACCCCGGAGCTGTCCCGCAGTCTTTCTTTCCTAGAGGGAGTATTGGTTTGGTGTTTTACCAGCGAGCAGGCTGCTGGTTTAGCGGGACGCCCTCTCGTTCAGGAGCTACGCGGTGTGCCTGCAGCTTTTTGTTGATATATATATATATATATATATATATATATATACACACACACACACACACACACACACACATATATTACCTACTGGCGGTTGCCAGTAGGTAGTTATAGTTAGGACCACGTTTCCATAGGAAATCCGCAACATTCTATTTTGAATAACTTTTGCGCCGGTCGACGAATCCTTGCGAATTTTTCAAAATAGGTGGGGCGCTACGCTCCGCTCCTACCCTGAAAGTCTCGGGGGGATTCGTCAAGCGGGGGCTGAGATAAAAGGGGGGTCCCAAAACGCGTTTTTCCCATGCATTTTTCCATAGGACCTTTAGACACAGCTACAGCCCGAACGGCTGAACAGAATTACTTGAAATTTGGCAGAGAGGTAGTCCTCAGGTCAAGGAAGTGCCTTTTGTAGGTTTGGTGTAAATCTGTTCAGTAGATTCTGAGAAAATAGCCTTTAAATCAATATATATATATCTGAGCCAGCTTACGGTGCGCTTACGGTGCGCTTACCGTACGCGTACGGTGGCGTGCGCGAGCGCGATTCTGATTGGCCCTTAGATCTTAGTAAACATTCGAATCGGTCGAAACCAGGAAGCGGCGGCCGCCATTTTCTCTCTCGCACTCTGAGGGGGGAGCTGATAAACAAATGCCAAAAACATATAAAGGGGCTGTTTAGACAGCGCCCATGCACATAACCATGTTAGTTGAGTCTTCAAAGATCCCCCAAGTCAAAAAACGGTAATTTTTTATTTTTCGAAACTTTCGCCGATTACGCTTACTGTACGCTTACCGTACGCGTACGGGCAAAAATTATTTAAAAAAAAAAACCCCACTCTCTCCACCCCGTGTGCAAATGGTGGCCGAAGGCCACCATTTGTGCATGGCATATAAGAGCACAGCATTTCCCCCAAAAAATTCAACAGATTACCTATCACAAGGAAGCGCATAATAGGTCCTCCATGTGCGCACGGTGCGCGAAGCGCATCGTGCGTACATGGCCCATCTAGCGTAAAGTGGGCACGTGGTGCGCGAAGCGCACCGCGCGCGCACGGAACGAACTGCGTTAAGTGGGCGCGCACGCCTCGAATGGCGTAAAGTAACTTAGCATTTAAAAAACCTTGCAAATTCACTGAAAAAACCATAGGTTTCACACATGTTATAGTTAGCGGAAATTTTACTGATAAAAAACCAATGAAATTCCCCCGTTATAGTTAGTGCAGGAAACTATAACTCACGCGACCGCAATCTTCTGCTGATGACATATGTGTCTTTATGAAAAAAAAATATTTGTAATATATGTATAGCTAAAAATTTATGGAAGAAGACATGGGCAAATAAGTGTCTAAATACAGTATTAGCATCAGCAGAGGATTGCGGTCGCGTGAGTTATAGTTGCCTGCACTAACTATAACGGGGGAATTTCATTGGTTTTTTATCAGTAAAATTTCCGCTAACTATAACATGTGTGAAACCTATGGTTTTTTCAGTGAAATATATATATATATATATATATATATATACATATACACACACATATGTACATATATACACACATATATATATATATACACATATATATATATATCAGAAATTCACTGAAAAAACCATAGGTTTCAGGGGTGTTATAGTTAGCTGGACTTTTCACTTGTACAAAACCATTGAAATTCCCCCGTTATAGTTAGTTCAGCTAACTATAACACGCGCGCCCGCAATGCACTGCTGATGACGTCACATATTACATCACTCATGACATGGTCAGTGACATCACTCATGACATCACTGATGACATCTCAAATGACATCACTGATGACATCACTGATGACATCATCCAGTGAATGTCTGTTTTTCTGAAAATTAAATATGTTTTATATATGTATATCTCAAGGTCGATGGAAGAATAAATGGGTATATAAGTGTCTAAATGGATGATTCGTTTTTGAAAAATTGATTGTGTAACTGACTGATTAAGTGTATCATAGTGAATACATGGCTTAGTGAGTAATGTTTAAATATGTAAATATCTGTATCAGTCTCTCACTTTGTATAAGTGGCTGCATGGGTTGGTGAGTAGCTACATGGGTGTCTATATAGGTTATTAGTTGGTTTTTTGAGTATCAGTCTGAGTGTCTGCATGGTTCGGTGGGGGGTATTACGTAGTGCATAGGTGCATGAATGAGTGACTCACTGTTTGTATGTGTTGAAGACAGCATGTGTGCAGGACTGTATGGGTGGATGAGTGTGTGCATGGGTGTGTTAGTGAGTGAAAGACTGTCTCAATAGTGTCTTTATGAGTAACTACATATGTTTTAAACTAGTATATGTGACTATTGGTGTATATAAGTGAGTATATGTGAGAGTGAGAGATTGAAAGAGTTCCTGTATGAATAAGTATGTGTTTCTATAAGTGATTGTTTAAAAGACTAAGTATGTGTAAGTTTCCGTAGAAGTAAGTGTGGTGGTGTGTGTATAACTGTATATGCAAGTAAATGTATGTTTGATTCTTTATTAGCATGAGTGACTATGTGTGTGAGTAACTCTATGGATGAGTGACATTGTGTAACAGGATGTATAGGTGTATGAGTACATATGATGAGAGTACATGTATGAGTGACTGTATAGGACTGTTGGTGAATGAGTGGATGTGTATGTGGATCTTAGAATTACTGAAGAGGTTGTTGTAACTGGTATTGGTATGTCCATTGTTTTGAAAATGTTATTCTCTATTTTTGAATGTGTGTATCAAAGGTTATATTGGGGTGAGAGGAGGTCTGCCACCCTATCACAAGGATGAGGTCATCAGTGATGTCATTTGAGATGTCATCAGTGATGTCATGAGTGATGTCATGAGTGATGTCACTGACCATGTCATGAGTGATGTAATATGTGACGTCATCAGCAGTGCATTGCGGGCGCGCGAGTTATAGTTAACTGAACTAACTATAACGGGGGAATTTCAATGGTTTTGTACAAGTGAAAAGTCTAGCTAATTATAACACCCCTGAAACCTACGGTTTTTTCAGTGAATTTGAGGTTTTTTAAATGCTAATTCCTAACTATAACGTGCCTGAAACCTATGGTTTTTTCTGTGAATTTCAAAGGTTTTTTAAATGCTAATTTCTAACTATGCCTACAGAGATAGGACATGTGAAGAAAGAAGAAAAAATGCACAGAAAGAAACAAAAGAAGTGCAGAAAGAAGCAACAGAAGTCCTCAAAGACGAAGAAAAGAGCAGGAAGAAGGATAACATGCAGAAAGAACAAAAAGAAGAGCAGAAAGAATCCTTGTTGCAAAATCATCCTGTACCCTCAACTTTTTGAGACGGATACTGGTGGTAACTGAGTCTGACTAACCAGTCCTAGAGCCAGTGCTATGTTAAAAGACACTTAGAATACATCGAAAACACCTACATACACTAGGGAACATTATGCGTTGGGATCCCCCTGTGATTAGCATGACCTCCTCTGTAAGCCCCTAGTATATAATAGGGCAGGGGGAATAAAACTACCTCTTAAAACAGGCCACAGGGCGTTTTTGCACACGTTAACTCAGGCCCCGTCCCCTCCCTTCACCACTGTGTAAACACGCCCTGTGTCCGTTTTTAGTTGGGAGATTAAGTTCATTTGAATCCTGAGGGTCCCACTAGCCCACTAGGTACCTCCAGTAAGTGCCACAGAGCTGCGTTGCAGAGAGGTGTAAAAAGTGGCACGGCCTGGACCACCTCTCTGCAATGCAGCTCAGTGGCGCTTACTGGAAGCACTTGGTGGGCTAGTTAGCCCCCAGGGCCCCTCAGTATTGAAGGGAAATTATATCCCCAATTTAAAGCGTGCCATAGTGCGTGTTTGCACACGTTACCTCAGGCCCAGTCCCCTCCCTTCACCACTGTGTAAACGCGCCCTGTGGCTGTTCTAAGTTGAGAGTTAAGTCCCCTTGAATCCTAAGGGTCCCTAGGGTCAAACTAGACCACTAGGTACCTCCAGTAAGCGCCACAGAGCTGCGTTGCAGAGAGGTGTAAAAAGGGGCTTGGCCTCATTACACCTGTCTGCAGCGCAGCTCCCTGGCGCATACTGGAGATGCCTGTTGGGCTAGTTGGTCCACAGGGACCCTCAGTATTGAAGAGGAATTAATTCCCCAACTTACAACTCGCCAGGGGGCGCGTTTGCAGAGTGCTGCAAGGAGGGGGCGTGGCTTCCGGCACGATGCCAGTCTTTTATTTATTTTAATTTTTTAAGAAGGGGGGCTGTGTGGTTCCCCTTCTTATTCTAATTTATTGGCCCTGATGACCCCATCCCCCAGGGCCTGTCTCCTAATTATATTTTTTTGACCCCAATCCCCAGGGCCGGCCACTGTTTTTTATTATTTTTAAAAAATATATATTTATAGACACACCTAGGACATGCTGGACAAACCGTACGTACCTATCACCATGACGATTTGAGTGATATTCATTAAAAGGCGACCATGCATACAATGAATCCACATGGAATGTATTTACACCACTAGTGAAGCTCTGACATGTCTGATGCCCTACCGTGCCTAATCCCCGTAGACACCCTTGTCGTTTATTTATACAAACATGGGTAGCTATTGACGGGCACATTTAATACACATGCACACCAAGCCATTCAAAGGGGATTCGACAAAAATTCGACCAAAACTATGTAAGAAACCCCCCTCACGGTTAATAAAACACACATCCACTGCCGGATGTGTAATACTTTTTATTTTACTCTCTGGAAAGGGGACGAACATCACTTGAGAGTCACAGCGCGCTCCTGGCAGAGCCCAATGCTGTGTTACACCCACCATTGCCTGCCGAGAGCCACACACCTCTGTGTTGTATTCCACCAGCTAGTGCATATGCTATGACACTCTCTAGCCCATGTGCACTGTAACACCACACTGTGAATATGTCATGCCACACTGGTCTTCGCACGGGTTATATTGCCCCATCTAACGTGCCTTCCTCGATGCCTATGTTACAACGCACAGTGCTATGCCATACATATTACAATCTGGGATCCATATCTTTGTCACAGTGCATACGCAACGTTACACTCCCCAGCACATATTTTATATTACAACTTTAGAGACTAGTTAGGTTACACAACACTGCCCTGGGCATATTACACTCCAAGGCGCACATCGCATAGCACGCGCTAGTGCCTGTGCTATCTCGCGCTCTCCAATGAATCTTTCATTGCGCACAATGTATTGCATATTATATTTTACGCCCGGTTCATCTTATATTACACTTTTTGGTGCATAGTTTATACCATACACTATATCTAGTTTTCACTTTCAATCGTGCTCACAGGACTATGTTCTATATAACACTGTGTTCACCTAGTCTTTTCACCGGCATTACATTTTGCGATAGGGGGTGGAGGGTCAGGGGGTGTTTTTGCCAAGTGAGCCCGGAGTCACAGTCACAAACGTCCTCTTCTTCCGGAATAAAAGTGAGATTATGCTGCATACTTGTTCATATTTTAAGTAGTTCGCACAGACACACGTTTTAAAAACCATAAAGTTCCTAATACCCGCCTTCTCTGAACAGTTAGCTTGCTGCCCCATCCCCCTCCTCCCTATCCTCTGTTGTGTGAATCCATGGACTAGCCTCCTCCCTCCTGCCATGCATGGTCTGATGTGCTGCCACTGCCCTCAATTTAGTATGATGTACCAGTCCCCTCCTCCTGCCCTCCATTGCCCAATTCTATGCCCCTTCATTGACCTCCCGCTTAAACTCTGTGCTTAGCTTGCTGCCCCTATTCTCCTCCCCCCTGCCCTCCGATGTCTTTGTGCATGCCCCTGCTCCATCCTTTTTGCCCACCATGTTCCATGGACCTGCCACTCCTATCTACTCTGACTGTTCTGTTGAGCTGCCACTCCCCTCCCACCTGCCTAGCATTGTCAGATGACTGTAACCTGTCCCTGCCACCTCCACCCTGCCTGTCCACATGCCATGCCCCTATCCTCTTCCTCCTGTCCTACATGGTCCATTGTACCGCCACACCCTTCTGCCCTCCCTGGTCTGTTGTGCTGCAACTGCTCCTCCTGCCTGCCCCGTGCGGTCTGTTGTGAGGCCCCTTCCCCTGAACTTTCTTGTCTGTGCACAGGTCCTGACCCTCCCTTCTATCCTCCATCGTCCTTTGTGCATGCCCCTGCACCCTCCTTCTTGCCTATCAGCCATTGTGCTGCCACTAACCCTCCCACTTGCCATGCATGGTCTTCTGTGCTGCCATGGCCCCTCCCACCTTCCCTGTGTGGTCAGTTAGCTGCCCCTGACCCCCTCCCACCTTCCCTCCATGGTCTGTGTGTATGCCATCACAGTCTCACTGTTGCTCTTCATGGTGTGTCTTGCTTCTAGTGCCCATCCTGCCTGACCTCCATGGCTATCTTGCTGCTCCTGCCCTGCCCCCTTGCCCCCAGCCCTCTGTTTACATGTGCAGACCCCTACTCCCTCCCTCCTGGCTTGTCTGTTCCATTGTAATGCCCCTGATCCGTCCCTCCTGCCCTTTATGGTCTATTATGCTGCAGCTTTCTCTCCTGTCTGTCCATTATGGTCAGCTGGCTACCATTGCCTCTTGCCCCTCTGTTCTCTGTTGTCCATGGTCCTGTCCCCTCCCTCTTGCTTTCTATGGATTGTTGTGCTGCACTCCCGTCCCGCATGCCCTGTGTGGTGTATTGTGCTGCTGTAAACCCGGATGCCTGCCCTGCAGGGTCAGTTTGGTGCACCTCTCCATGTCCCTCCTGTCCTCTGTTATCCAAGTCCATGTCCCTACCCCATTTCCTTCCATGATCCAATGTACCATACTTGCGAACATTTTGAACTTGGTAAGAGGGAGATTTTGAAAAAAAGCTGTGGGATTCAATTTCCCCTTTGAGTTACATTGAAAGAGAGGAGATTGTAGACAGGAGACAGATCAAATAAAGCCCATTTGAGCTTTAAAACATTGGACGTTTCCTGGCTGAATCGGGTCTGTTGGCATGTATGGTTGTACTACCATTGCCTCTTCCTTCTGCCCACAATGGTCTATTACACTGCCACAGCCTCTCTTGCAAGTCCTGTATTGTTGGTTTGTTGCCCCTGCCCCCCTTTCCACTGCCCTCCATAGTCTGTTGTGCTGCCACGGCCCTTCCTGCCTGCTCAGTGTGGTTAAATTGTTGCCTTTGCACCCTCCTACCTGCCTTCAATTTTCAGAGTCCGTGCCCCTGGCCTCTGCCTCTCAACAGTATCCTAATGAACAACTAGATTGCTAACATTCTATATTTATTACAAAAGTGTGGAACGCCTGACGTCATCTTGATGTAATCAAAACTGTAATACCTAGAGCATTTCCTTTAGAAATTACATATATGAGAGGGTCTTATTGGCATCAAAATTATGGTTAGTGCTCTAAAAGACTAAAATAAGGACATATTTTCTGAGTTTTCAAATAGCGACAAAGCACTTTTAAGTTATTTGTTATCTTTATGTTTTTTTATCCAGTTGACCACTTGATTAAATGTTGCACTAAGGGGAGAGGATGTGGTGTTACTTCCAGAACTACAGACTTTGCAACTGGGGAACCAGGTTGGAGTTTCTGCTTCAGCTCGACATTCTGTGATTTTGGTCAAATCACTTAGTCTCCCCATGTCTACAACCAAAATGAATTTGTTCTTGTGTGATGTAACCAATGCTTATGTAAAGCACTCCAATACCTGACAAGTCGGCACTATATAACACTGCAAAACACAAAATAATAAGTGTTTTGCACACTTCTGTCATTGGGCTATATTTGGGCTACATCTGGGTGATTTTGGGCTACATTTGGGCTCTTTTGTCTCCGGTGGCCATCTTGGGAGATTTATTTGTTATGAAGTTTCCTAATTTCCTCATGTACTGCAGTCTCCTCAGTAGGAAATGCTTTCAGTTTTTTACTTTGATTCCATCATGAAGGTATTCAGATATGTCACACATTTGCCATAAATTCTGAAAGTTAGCACTCTAGTTGCTCATTGGATCACTGTAGTAAAACTACTGTTCACCATGGAAGTCTGCTCCTGGTATTAAAAGTGCCTGTTTCAGTCTGCATGTCAGAATTTTTTAATGAAATAGAAGAGGATTTGAGTAGTCACTCAAAATGTGCCCTCATTTTCTTTCTTCAGCATTAATCATAATTTCTATGGCAAAATGAACCCCCTCATTGTGTTCCTTTTTAAAATAAATGTTTTAAGTGTTACCAGTTTATTCCAATCAAGATGGCTTCAGGTGTGCCATACTTTTGTCATAATGAAGACAGTAAGCGCTCTAGTTGTTTTTAAGAACACTCTGGGACATTCTGTCATTGGGCTATACTTGGGCTACATCTGGGTGATATTTGGGCTACATTTGGGCTCTTTTGTCTCTGGTGGCCATCTTGGGAGAATTATTTGTTATGAAGTTTCCGAATTTCCTTATTTACTGGTGTCTCCTCAGTAGGAAATACTTTCAGTTTTTTACTTTGATTCCATCAAGAAGGCATTCAGATGTGTCACATATTTGCCATAAATTCAGAATGTTAGCACTCTTTTTGCTCATTAGATCACTGTAGTAAAGCTACTGCTCACCAGGGAAAACTGCTGCTGGTATTGAAAGTGCATGTTTCAGTCTGCATGTCAGAATTTTTTAATGAAATTAAAGAGGATTTCAGAAGTCAAAATGTGCCCTAGTTTTTCTTTCTGCAGCACTAATCATACTTGTTATGGAAAAATGAACCCCCTCATTTTGTTCCTTTTTAAATTAAATGTTTTAACAGTTACCACTTTAATCCAAGCAAGATGGCTTCAGGTGTGCCATACGTTTATCATAAGTAGGACTGTTAGCGCTCTAGTTGTTCTTTGGAACACTCTGGGAAGCTGCAGTAGAACAGAAAGGAATCAACTGACAGTCTCTGCCCTTGTTGGATGTACATGTTTTACTGAGAATGTCAGACTTCATTCTCACATGACTGAGAAAGATAATGTGAATTTACAGAAAATAAGCTCTCAGTTTAGCTTATAGATCACCTTCCAAACCTCTGTGGGAAAAGCATGAGAAAATATTTTTCTCTCAATCATGATATCCCAGCAGAAGGCTTTTTCACATGGTGAAATCACCTTAGAACATACCACAATTCCTAAAATGAGTATGGTACCATCAACAAATGATTTATAATGTAACTAAAGTCTTAAAACCTTCTATTAACTGCAATGCTTTTTAATGAGGTGCTATCATGTATATTGGTCCCAAGATGGCTGCCAACACATCTTGGATGAAGTGCTGACAGCCAATCAGATCTCAGGATGAGATGTGTGGTTAGGCTCCGCCCACATATATATATGATTTTACTTTTGATTTTCTCAGGAACTACTTAACAGATTGACACCAGACCTGCAAAAGGCACTTCCCTGAGCTGAGGACTACCTCTGCCAAATTTCAAGTAATTCTGTTCAGCCGTTCGGGCTGTACCTTGGACTAAAGGTCCCTATGGAAAATTGCATGGGGAAAATGTGTTTTGGGACCCCCCTTTTTTCTCAGCCCCCGCTTGACGAATCCC
Organism: Triturus cristatus; assembly: GCF_964204655.1. NCBI lineage: Eukaryota > Metazoa > Chordata > Amphibia > Caudata > Salamandridae > Triturus > Triturus cristatus. The sequence goes on from NC_140584.1 coordinate 333,609,118, forward strand.
CCCCGAGACTTTCAGGGTAGGAGCGGAGCACCCCACCTATTTTGAAAGTTTCGCGAGGATTCGTCAACCGGTGCCAAAGTTATTCCAAATAGAATGTTGCAGATTTCCTATGGAAACACGGTCCTAACTATAACTATCTACTGGCAACCGCCAGTAGATAATATACACATATATATATATATACACACACATTATATATATATATATATATCACATACATATATATATATATACATACATATACACACACATATATATATATACATACATATACACACACACATATATATATATATATATACACACACACACACATATATATAGACGACAATTTACAAAGAAAAATAATTTGTAGCCCTCCTAATGAAGACGCTCCCTAGCGTCGAAACGCGCGTTGAGAAGATCTTGATTACAGCCACCGTTTTTGTCTATGTGTAATTTTGTTTACCACTTTATATATTGTTTTGTCATTTATATTCTACGTACTATGTTGTACTTTTGTCTGAGAATTTGAAATTATATACACATCATAGTTTTCAATGAAGGTATGCATACAATCAATATGTCTTTTGTAATCTACATATAATAAAAATCAAACATGTTTTTATAAACTTTGTCCACACTGAGTTCCCTTTTGAATGTTATTATTGTTATTATATAGTTGTTTATTCTAGACTGCCTAGGGTGTTTAGATTCATATGTGTTTCTCCGCGTTATCCATCCTAGTCAAAGGCACCTCAACCCTCTCTAAAAAGTGGTAAAGACTTCCCCAGCAGTATCCTACACATACTCCGGGTACAGAATCAGTAAACTATGAGGCACAATGTATCTTGAGACACAGTGAGTAAATAGCACTCCCTACTGATCTCTGATCAAGGCCATCCAAGTATTAAGATTGGTTAGTGATTCCTAGTTGGGAAATCAAAGACATGTAGTAATGACAGGCATCAATGTCTGAACTCGCTGTTAAATCTTAGGTCCCCCATGGTGCAGAATAACTCAGCCATTGCGATTGGTAGCCATTAACAGTGACTTACTGCACATCTCCTCTTAAAGCACTCCAACGAACTGTGAATCTGGGTCAGACAATTCCTTTATTTGTTGGCACCTCATTAAGTAGGGCTGCTTGACTTGGAGCCCCAAGGAATTCCACTCCAGAAAATAGAACTACTGGAAAGTTCCACTCAAACACTTGCACAGATCAGGAAGCCAATCACTAGGTAGATCTTCCCCAGACATACAAGAACCAATAATCTCTTCTAATGTCACCTTGCACTTCCTTCCTGGACGATATAATCTTTGATCCCTGCTAGACCTCCAAACATGTACCATACCTGGGTCTCACCCACCGCTGCACTCGTTCTAGGCCTTATGCCACTTTATGCACACTCGCATATACCTAAGGCACCCCCGGCCATAAAATATATGCCGACTGTCTAACTTAGAAAAACAGACTATCCATTCCCATGCAATACATTAAAATAACAGAATGATTAAAAGGCAGAGCATCTCCTTCAATTAAGTGATGCAAAGCATAAACAATGGTCCGTAAGCCTTTATACAAAACATGGCAATATCAGTCAGCAAGATCATGATGCTACAAAAATCTCTAATTTGTAAAGGTAAAAAGCATTTGCAATGCAATAGGTCTTGCATCACAGAAAGTTTGAGCTATTGGCGTTGCATTATTATTTGCAACGTCAATAGGTCAAACTTTCAGCAATGTGAGACATATTGCATTGCAAATGCTTGTTTAATGTTGATCTTACCTCCGGGATTCCATTAAGTTCTTCAGCAGGCCAGTGGCCTGTAAAAATGGACCTAAATGTTCCTCCTCTATATAACAATATGGACAGACGCTGCATTTGCGCGTGACAGGTTTACAGCGAGGAGTTACGAGATGGCTAATCAAAATAATCAATTTGGCATGTCTGCTGGGAGGGGACCAAGCACTGAAAGGCAGAATAGATGCACAATATTAACCAAACAGAGAAAAGGAATTTTAAAAAGCAGTCCAACTAAACAACCAGAAGCGGTGGGCGTGTCCAAACTCCATTAGCCCATATACCGAATACACCATGCCTCGCAGAGCAGCATGTGCACTGTCCCCACACTACCTAAAAAAAGTACTTTTTAATGAAAAATCTCTCAAAAACTGTATGAATCCCAACTCCCATTCAAGGAGACTGGCAAATCTAGACTGATCTAGTTCACCTCTGAAGTATTGAAAAATCAATGTGTGCTGACGTTTTGATAATGAAACACTTTGAAAGGTATTTTATTCTTACATCACTTGCAGAACTATGGCGTATTTAGTCGTACGGATAACCTGTAAGAATTATTAGCGTCGAAACTCTGCAAATAGTCTACAACCCATACTAAACAAGTTACATTTAATGGTTTGCCCAAGTTTATTTTTGTACCGAGTATATTAGAAAACATTTGAGAATAAGTCTTTGATATCAGTTCATAAACATATGAAGCAGTTACTTAGAACAATACTACAATATTTTTACATTTGTATGCAGACTTAATTTTTGTTTTTATATTTCTGCTTTCCTCGATTTTCATGTATATATTGTTTTTTTAAATGTCAGCATTGAGCGCCAACAGTGCAAAACATGAATTGGTTGCATTTAAATTTAACTGAAGTGATAATAAAAGGCATCAACACGAATCTTGATGGCTTCAAACCCAAACTTTCACTCAATGCCAAGTCACTTCATCCTGGACACCACCCTCACCCTCAGGGCATACTTTGCCAATAAAATAAAGCTGGCCTGGTACCAGCTCTCTTTACTGGATAAAGTGAATCCGGTACTTCTAGAGCGCAAATTCAAACTGTGGTTCAAGTCCTTGTATCCTTGCGTCTGGATGGAGGAAATGCCCGGAGACATGACCTCATTCGCGCCACAGTGGACCCCACAGGGGCATCCTACATGCTGCAGAACGTCTCCTTAAGGGCCTGTAAAAGATGATCGAATCACTCCTGTTCTGAAGGAATCCACCGACTCGACTTGCAGGACTGCACCATCTTCAGAATCATCTGCATCACTCAGAAAGCCATCTCGACCTGCACACCCGTCTAAAAGGCCGACAAGGTCACCATCTTTGGTGGCTATCTGCGTGCCCACATCCAGAACAGCATCAGAATGTAGACGAAGTAGTGTTTAAGAAAAAGGAACAAGAAAACCCACAGCAACATGCCTTTTGCACCTATTCACCCAGGATCTCAAAAACAATCCCAGTATCCACCAGAAGCGCCCGTACCCTGCTCTTTTTCAGGATACAGTTGAAATCGCACCTCTTTCAATAATGCTACACCATGATACAGAAACAGTTCACAGACCAGCTCCCTCTCAAATCACTTCAATGTAGTCTATCCTCGTTTTTCACATTGTACAGTACAGCTGCCTTTGGATAGGTTTGCTCTATAAAAATTGCACATACACATAGGACCATACTTTTTAAAATAATTTTCATTGGCACTATGCTAAGTTTGACATGATCAAAAAATGGCAAACTGAGATTTTAGTGCCCAAAATCCATAGTTGTACAAGCCTAAAAAAATTCACATAAGCAAACTATTCAGTCTGTGGTGTTTCAATATAAAACAATATTTCCTAGATACCGTAAAGGAATGTTTCATTTTCATTAAGGACACAGAAGCAATGAGGATGCTTTTTTCTCAAGATCATATAATGTAAGAATTAGTAATTGCTGTAAAACCAACCAAACCAAAATCATCTGCTTATACTATAAAGCGGTACCCTACTCCACTAATCAGGTGGGGAGTTGAACTACAGGAGCTGAACAACGTTCACCTCTGGGTGGGATAACACTCACCTCTGCATCCCTAATAAATATACTTTCCTTTATGATAGCTAGGTCATTTTATATCCAATGTCAGAGCCGAATGCTCAGATTATGCACCTTTAAAGCCTGCTAACGACGGAATGATACCACACCCATCACTGGTTTAAAAGTAAAACGTTTTAAAGGCAGAGTGCGACAACCAATCCACCGCAGTCAAAATATCTTCCAAGCGACCCTCCACCGAGAAGGCCTTAGATGTCATTGCCCCTTTTAAGGAATAAGAACTAAAGGAATAAGTACCTATGAAGGCTTCCCTCACTACCCAAAGAACCCATCTTGCAATTAAGGGAGAGGAGACTAGCTTAAAGGGTTTCTATACTGCAAATAGTAATTGTTCGATACCAGCAGGTCTAAGCTCCCCCATCATAGCCTTGTAGGCCGCGACGCGTCACACCACATATGCTCTAATACTTTTGGTATCCCTAACCACCATACAGGCAACATCTTTATGGTTTAAATCTTTTATTGAATTTCAAACAAGAGACAAACAGATCCTCAGCTCCCTGAGGACAGTGCAGTAAAGACAAGTCAACAAGCGGAGCGGGTCTACTGGAAGAAACAATAAGTGGGGGTGGGAAAAAACAGTACAAACATTTAGAGCCAAACTCTACCTCCCCCCTCGTCCACTAAAAAAGAAAAAAAAGGGGAAGAATGAGTGCTCAGGAGATAAGCGTGGCACTTGGAATTACGCGAGGAGCTAGCTTGCGGGATTTGTGTATCAGCAAGGCGAAGAAGTCTGAGGTACCAGGGGCATGTCAATTCTCGGAATTCAGCTGTGAGCAAGGTCAAAAAGGGTCGCCATAGCTCTGGGGATTCAGACCCTTTGCCAGCTAGGGCGAGAGTGAGCTTTTCCATCCCCAGTACCTGCCAAAGCCTCTGTAGCCATCCGGAGTGTGTTGGTGGCTGGGTTGAGCGGCAGTGCGCAAGGATATTCTGAGTGGCTGCGACCAGTGCGATAGCAATCAACCGGCCCCTCTTAGACTTTAGGGGTTATGTTATAGGATTGGGCAATCCCAGGAGGATGTATGCGGTGAATCGCGGGAGTTGTGTGTCGAAGTGGCTATCTACCTCATCTAGTATGTGAGACTAATATGGTTGGATGCGGCCGCAACCCCAGAGAAGATGCGTAAGGGTGCCCACTTCCCCAACATAAGGCACTCTGTCGAGCATCGAAGCGGTGAAGGCGTTCCGGTGTGTAGTACCAATAGGCGGCTACCTTAGTCAGTGCCTGCCGCGCCCTATAATAGATGCCATCCCACTCCTTATGGCCAAGTGTTCGTCCCAGTTCCCGCTCCCATCGCATTCGACCAGCGTTGTAGGTGAGGGTAGAAGTCAGTAGTAACTGGTTTTTTTTCTTTTTAATCGGAGGTGCGGGTGAAGAGCCATTTTTCAAAAGGAGTTAAAAGAGGTAGGGTAGGCGTTCCGATTCAGGGATGCCGTAGTGTGTCGAGTTGTGAGTCAGAAAAAGATACAGGATCTGGGGGAAGTACGGTCATCTTAGTGGCAGATATTCTGCCTAACCAGGATAGAGTGTGGTGCTTCCATTGCTCCAGTTACTTGCGAATGTGTGCACGGAGTTTTGAGTAGTTGATGTCAATAGTGGCTGGTATGGTGGGCCCTAGCTGAATTCTCAGATAGGGGATCGAAGAGGTCGACCACTGGAGAGTATGTTCGTCCTGCAGATGAGCTAACGTGGTAGAGGAGAGAGAAATGTCTAGAGCAATGGACTTATCTATGTTAACCTAATCTATGTTAACCTTAAAGCCGGACATCGGGCTAGAGAGGGAGAGCAGTATATCATCAGCGTAAAGGCTGATGGTATGGATATCCCCTCCAAATTTAAATCCCGTGATGAGGGGGTGGCGTCTGACCCATAGAGCAAGCAGCTCCATATAGAGCGCAAATAGGAGGGGGGAGAGAGGGCACCCCTGCCTAGTGCCTCTGCCTATAGAGAAGCATGAGGACGTTTGGCCATTCACCCGAACAGTAGCTTTGGGTAAGCGGTAACAGTTGAGGATCCGAGTGCGTAATTTTTCACCAAGGCCGAATCGTTGCAGAACCTGCTCCAGATAGGGCCAATGTACCCTTTCGAAGGCTTTTTCGGCGTCGATGGCCAGCAACATGTACTCTCCCTGCGTGACGCTTTCTCCATCAGGTGGAGGATTCTCTTAGTGTTATCGCTCGTTTGCCGTTGCGGAATAAAGCCGGCCTGGTCTGGTTCTACCAATTGGGTCATATATGGTGCGAGACGAGTAGCGAGGATACTAGTGTAAAGTTTAATGTCTATATTCAAGAGGGAGATCGGCCTATACGCGCTACAGTACGTTCTATCTTTTCCGGGTTTCGGGATGACCACGAGTGATGCTTCTAGCATCTCCTCTGGGATGGCCCCAGCCTGTGCAAAGGTGTTAAATAAATCACGCAATATAGGAGCTACTTGAGTGCAAAAAGTTTTATAAAAGGCCGCTGTATAGCCATCTGGCCCAGGTGATTTGCCAAGCTTAAGGCGAGAAATCGCTGCTATAACCTCTTCCGTACCTATGTCCCTGTCCAGATTGTCGCTGCCGCCAAGTAGTCATTGCTGTATTGAGTATCTAAAGTGCCACCTGAGTAAAGCCTCGCGTAGAAGTCGCGGAAGGCTTCCGCAATTGCCGCGTCATCTGTGGTGAGCTCTCCCCCAGTAGTGCGAATGGCCTGCACTACCTGTCGCTGCCTGGTTTCCCGCAGTTTGTGGGCTAAGAGGCGACCACATTTATCGCCCCCGGTGTAATAGGAGTGGCGGAGACGGAGAGCCGCGTATTTTGCCCGGTCCCGTTCAAGTGCCACGAGCGGTTTCCGTTCCACGCAAAGTTGACACCAGGCTCTGGCAGCTTCAGTGCACTGGTGCATCTGCTCTAGCTCAGCGACACGTTAAGCTCGGCTCGTTTGCGACTATGGTCTAGGTTTTCGGCTGTGGATATGGCTATAAATTCCCCCCGTAACACCGCCTTGAGAGCTGTCCATTGTGTCGCTAAAGAGGTGTCTGGAGTAGCGTTGAGGGCAAGGTAATTCGTGATAGCGGCCTTAACTTGGTCAACTGTGGAGGCCCGGTGCAGCAATGCGTCGCGCAGTCGCCAGTGTCTCAATGGCGGTCATGTGGGAGGGAATTGAAAGGAGGCAATGACTAGGGAGTGATCTGCGAGGGACACCGTCAGGATCTCCGAGTCAGTCGCAAGCGCTTGTAGTGGGGCGAAGCGAAGGAGATAGTCTAGCCTGGCATATGTTTTGTGACCTCCCGAGTAGAAAGTGTAGGATCGGCTGTGAAAGTGGCACCATAGATCGACAATGCCTAGTTCTTGGAGACGAGCCAACCCTGTTGGGGAAAGAGCACCAGCCTGGCTCGTTTGCTGACACGAGCGATCGTGGATGTTATCAAATACTAAATTCATGTCCCCACCCAGCAGTAGGTGCCGCTCCGAATTAGCTGTCTCCTCGGTAAGTGTGTCGTGAAATTTCTTTTCTTGTCCTTCGTTAGGGGCATATATGGATCCCGCTATGAAGGAAACTCCAGCTGCAATAAACGGATACATGAGCAGGCAGCCCCTGATCTCTGCCTCTTTCTGGAGCACCTTACCTTGGAAGGATTGGGAAACAAGAATGGCAACTCCGGCTGATTTAGTAGAATTGGAAGAGAACATCTGTGTGGGAAAGGCGTGTGATTTCATCTTATGGTGGTCTTTGGGGATAAGATGTGTCTCCTGTAGGAGGCATATGTCGGCTTTGGATTGTTCCAAGTAGTGAAGAACTGCCCTGCGTTTAATTGGGTTATTTAAACCGCGTACGTTAACTGTTAGAATTCTAATAGGTTTGTGTGGCATCAAGGCTAACAAGGAGTGCAAGCTGGGTCACATCATGAGCGGTGGTACGGGCTAAGAGATGGATGACTATACGAAGGCAACCCACATCAACTAATAGCTGGTCCGCAATGCGCAGAGGGGATAGGTGGACGAGTGGACCCAACCCCAAAAAAGAACCAAAACCCCTCAAAACAGAGCCCCAATACAACATCCAGTTGGGGACAGTTCGAACAGTCAAGGTCGTGAAACATTGTCCGTCATCTCGAGATGACCGGTCAGACAATAGAGGGGGGTCCATTTGTGACCAATATGAGTGCCACTCCACCCGCCGCCCGCCTAGGCCCAGTAAGGGAGCATGCAGAAGGTCCAAAGACCCCGAACTTCTCATTTGGTGCTGAGGCCCTCTCCTGTGAGGGCCTCATATACAGCAGTAAGGGCTGCTTGCTGGCTCCTGACTATTTCAGATTTGTGTGGTTTCTGGGAGCATCTCCACCTGCCCCGCCGCTGCCATCCCGACGGGGATATCTTGAGCCCTGACCCGGTGCTGCGTTCCTTGCCGTCTTCGCTCGGTAGGGCAAGGCCCAGCAGTCGTCAAGAATCTATAAGTGAACGAAGTTGATGGAGTTTGCCATTGTGACGGAAAATTAGTCAAAAAGGGTGCCCCCATGAGTACGGAACCCCCTGCTGTCGAAGGTGTTCGGTCACAGGACGGAATTGTCGACGACGTTGAAGTGTGATCAAAGCCAAGTCCTGGTACAGCACCGGAGAGTGGCCCTGGAAGGAGAAGGGGTGTAGAGATCTCGCCCTAGTGAGGTTGGCTTCCTTGCTCTTGAAGTCCTGCACGCATACCAGGATGTCTGCTGGAGGGTCACTGGGTGCTCGTGGCGGCCCAACTCTGTGCGCTCTGTCTAGGATGATGTCGGAATCGTGGGAGTCACCAAGTATATGATGGAAGAGGGCTTTGGTAAATGAAAACAGATCTTTGGTGTCCTCTGCAGCTTCCACCCCACGGATCCTGATATTATGTGTGCGCGATCTGTTTTCCAAGTCTTTAGATGCGATTGGATGTCCACATGTTGGTCCTGTAATACGATTACAGGGAAGCCAGGCCCCCACCCTCCGGCAGTCCGAGAAGCAAGTCGGGAGTCCAGGAAGCAAGTCGGGGCTCCGGGTCTGGTCGCGGGTGGTGCCGCCTTCGGAGCTCTGCAGAACAGGGACTACCCCCAGAGCCTATGCCAGGTTCACCCCCTCAAGCACCGACGCGACGCTCTGGGTCTCCAGGTGGCACAGCGTCGCTAGCCCTCCTTCTCCCCGGGCCCCGCGCCTTGTCCCACGGCAGTCTCTTCACTCACCAGACGTGCGGGGGCTGTGGATCACTGCCGATGCAAGAGCTGACCCCCTGGTGCGTCCATAGGCCGCTGATCCGGCAATGTCCTCCACTGCCGGAAGAGCTCCGCGGGTCACCGCCACTCCTCCGGGGGCTCAAGCAGGTGCGTTCGCAGTCTTTGAGCCCGCACGAGGCTTCGGGGCCCTTCCCGTGCATCGCCCGAGGCTCCCGCTCTCTCCATGGGCAGCCCTGAGATGAAGGCCGGGGATCCTGCGGCTTGGTAGGCCGCTCGCTGCTTTCCGCTTGAACTTTCAGGTCTGGCGATTCCCTCTCCGCCAATCAATGGAGGAACCCACCGTGTCCCCGAAGTGCTCCGATAGGGCCGATGGCAACCCCCCAAGTCGCAATTGCCTCTGCAGTCCCAGCAGCAGTCAGGACGGGGTCCACACCCCGGCCCACATCCGGCGCCCCCAGGGTGGATCAAGGCCACAGTTGGCTGGGCAGCGCTGCGGGCAACCCGCGTGTCATCCGGGTCGCTGATGGGGCGGCTGGGTGGTAGGTAGCTGGCCCCGATGGTCCAGAACTCCGGGCCACCGCGTTGTTGAGGACGCCCTCAGGCGTTTACGAGGAGAGGGCCGCGTCTCCTCACACCAGGTCTCGGTGAGGCTGCCGCCCTCGGCGTCCGCAGCGGGGCTACGAGGTCAGCACGGGGAGACCCTCGTCAGACAGACCCTCCGGTGATCATTCAGGCTGTTTTGCACCCTATAGGGGTCCGGGAGTGCTATTTGCAGCAGGCGGGAGCTTCACACTACGCGTCCTACTTCGCCGCCATCTTGGCCAAGCCCCCCAGGCAACACCTTTAGGGGTAAAAACCCTGGAGGACACATCCAATGCTCTCAAATCATTGTGAGCATACCTGGTAATTCCTTTCTGAATTAGAATGTATTGCCCAGTCAAGAAGTGCAATACCAAGTTGACATCCTACAACGGGGGGCACCTACATTCTAAAGGGATAGACAGTGACTTCCCTGAGGAGTCTGCGGACCAGCAAATGCTCACCTATTAATATCCTGTTGCATGGATCATGACTTGCCAAGACTGCCTTATTGATGCGGTTGATCATGTGGTAAGCTAAACTATGTTGACACAGTTCTGACAGAAAACGTAGGCTATGAGCTATATCCGCTCCCACAGATTCAGATTCCATCTCAAGCACCAACATCTTCTGATTGCTAGTATCAAGGTCACCCTCTGTTTCCTGACTTGTGCGGTCAGCATGGTGAACATCAAAAAAGGCAGGAACGCATACCAAAGGTATTGGCTCTAGTTCTACATGAGCACATGCACTGCCAGTGCCAGAGGGTCCGGCCTATAACTGAAGAAATGAGGCAACTGGTGGTCAAAGCGTGATCTGAATAGGTACACTTTTAAGGGACTCCCACTTCCATTGCTTGGAAAAGAACAGAATCTAGTTTTCACGCACTGACGTCCTTCAGGTGTCTGAAGTCCCTATCTACTAGGAGGTTGAATTACCCGACAGGTACTCTGCTATGAATTAAATCCTCCTGTCCAGACAGAACTGTCAGTCTTGGCCAGTTGTGCCAGAACTGTCAATCTTGTTCCTCCAGTCAGTTGATCTATCAGACCGTCAACACACTGTCCGTCTTCAGAAGGATGGAGCATGACACGGTCTCTGGTAAGACATGGCACTGTGAAAGAACCTGTGAGAAGCTCCAGCCAATTGATTTGCAACTCTTTCTTGCTCTGACCAAGGGCCTCAAGTGTTAACTCCCCCACAACGGGCTTTCCAGACTGAAAGACTAGTATCAGAATATATAACCATATCTAGTGCTGACCCGAAGATGGCTCTGCCATTTCACGCCTCCAGGTGGTAAACTATCGGATCTCTGTTTGGGCATCCTTAGTCACACAACTGTGCGCATAAAGTAGACCTTTCCGAAGGTGAGCTGCCTTTAGCCTCTGTAGTGCCAGATAATGCAGTGGCCCTGGTAAAATCACCTGGATCGATCATGCCAGGAGCTCGAATACTCTGGATAGGCATCTCAAGGATACTTGTTTTTTCGCTAGGGTCTGCCGCAGCATTTTCCTGATGAGTGCTAGCTTCTTTTAGGGAGGGGAAAATGAGGAGGGGGGAGGAGCACCTTGCAGTATTTGTTAAGCAAAGTTGCTCACGAAACCCAGAAACTTCATAGGGAGAGTGTGAACTCTGATTTCCGATAGTGGATAACACAAATCCTGTTCTATCAGAAGAGACCTGGTCATCTCCAGATCATTCCAGAGTTTTTGGAGTCCTCGTCGGGGTCATCAGATTCTTCCCCATCGTGGAGGTCTTCCAGTAGATCGAAAACTCTGTCAACCGTAAGGGTATTCAAAAGACATTTATGCTCAGAAGGGTTCTCAAAGGAGTTTGCTTGTCTCTTCAGAAAATGCCTACATGAGCATTTCAAAGGGAGAACGTCTGTGCCTTGGCTTTACCTTGTGTTTTTGAAGCTACCCGATGTTCAAGGACCCATGTTCTTCCCCAATAGGGTAGTTTATACAGTGCTTGGTGTCTAACAGCATTTTCTTTGCTCAGAGGCTCCAGAGCTTTAGGCATTGTGCTTTGGAGTGAGGCATCTATTGAGCCCACAAACTCAGGGCAAGAAGGGGCTACTCCTCATCGGCTTACTCACAATGATTCACCATTCTTGCTACTGTCATGTTGATCAGGAGATGGAGTGTTTTTGATTGGCAAGAAAAGCCTCTATACAGGCCTTAAGTGCCTCTTGTAGGAAGAAAGAGCCTGTTATGAAAAGAAGCACTCTTTGATATATTGCGGAATGTAAATGTAGGCCTCTATGGGCCAACCCAGGCTCAAAGCAAAAATAGTGATCAGTGCAACAGAGCACAACTTCATTGTTATGTGAAGGTAACTAAAAAACAAAAAGAGCATTGTGCTCGCACAACAGGGCATGCCAATTACTGCTGTGAGAGACCCGATGTAGATGCTGAGTCCATCTCCACTATGATACTTGAAGAGGAGACGAATGAGACGTCAAATGCACAAGGACTCATGTGGTGCAGTGCGTTAGAGGAAGCCAAAAGGCACTCATGGATACCTTCTGGACATCAAAAGAAATGGCAGGGGGATGCTTGTCCTTGGGGATTTTCGTGAATCCTAAAGCACTTAAACAAGCAATGTTTACTGTACTTAAAATTATTTTTAAAAAGAGAAGTAAAAAATTGCCAAACCCCTCTATTCTTATTACCTTTGAACCCATCTGTTTTGCCAGGCGCATTGAAAATTATGAAGCTAGAGCTACCTCATAAGCTATAACATCACAAAGACAATGGTAAATGCCTGGCAGATTTTCAATCTGGCCTTTGCCCTCTTAGAGGTACAGAAACTTTCATTATACCCTCTAAGGGCATCAGGGAGCATCCCAGTCTTATTGGGCCCATCAGTAGCCTTTTACACTACGAACCATGAGAGCGGCTGGCTCAATATCACAGGCATGGTCTGAGCTTGGCTGAAATCTTACTTAAAGGAATACACTCCCTACATTAAACTAGACAACTTCTCTTTCCAGTCAACCACCCTACAATATGGATTCCCACAGGACTCTACCATGTCAATATTACTTTTTAATTTGCATACGATTCCCTTTCCCCAACTGATCAAGAACAAATTTCATTTAAACTACAGCCAACCTCTTGCTGATCTTGGTATCAACACTTGGGGGTTTAGAAATAGTTCAGGACAGAGTTAACAGTTCAATAAAAAACAATGAAGGGTTATATTAGTATAGGAATGCTCCACTGTTTACCAATTGTGTGTTGGCTGCCTTTTTGGCACAAGCTACCAGCTCACCATCACTTAGCTATTCATCGATTTTAAAAGGTATTGATTGTGTTGCTCCAGCTCCAGCTTGTTCTTTTTCTGCTGCAGACTAAATAGCCTTCTATAGCAACTCTTTCCCCAAGTGAAAGTAAGAGTAGGATCATGTGAGAAATTGATGGCGCCATGTAATTTTAGGATTGAGAGTTCAGAAGAATGACTGCCCAAATCAACTGTGGGCCTTAATCTTTAGGTTACAATTTCTTATAAAGGCAAAACCACAAACTCGGATAACGCTAATGCTCCTCTCGGATATTCAGCTTTCAGTTTTTGTGTTTTGCAATTTTCCCTTGAATCACCAATAGCTGGATTTTTGTCTGCAACTCTGAGGTATTCAAAGTTCCCTTATCACTTTCCTACATCAAAGTGAAAGTTATGTAGTTTGTGTTGGTGCAGACTTCATGCTAACTGAATGCTGCACTGGGATCATAGCACCTTTCAAAAAGAAATCAATTCACAAAAATGTTCACGGAATTATTTCATATTATTCGAAAGACTGATGGTCACACAGGTGATCCTGTAACATATTGCTTATTAAATCAAATGCAGGCACATTGAAGTAGGAAAAAAGTGATTATTCCTTTTACACATTTAGTCCATTAACTCTAACAATGTTCATTCATATCTATTGTACAAGAATTTAGTCTATTTCATATAACTTAGCACAAAGCAATACATACATTTATTAGTGTATTCACACTGGGGCAGCTACAGAATCGCTCCTTTTTACTAGTATCAATCAATTCCAGGGATCTGGAGAAGCGTAATCAATCCTCTTAATAGACCGTGGTTATAATAATCCAAGGTTCCATGAACTAAATTATTAACATTGAAACCAATCTAATGAAACATGAATACAAAGTAAGGTATAACATATAAAGTTAAGAAAAATGCTTTGTCGACATTTTGGTCTCAAGTGGCAAGACCAACCTCAGGACTCAGTGTTGAAAAGGGGATTACACCTGTAAGTACGGACATAAAACATATCAATGAGACACAGCACTAAAGGTAGTCAAAACAATACGTCCAACTAATCTGTGCATCGCCTCCTTACAATGCAAGCACCACAAAAGTGAGCATGCTACCAAGTAAGAATCAGTGTTTTAAGTTAACATACAAATCCCAAGTGAAAATTCCAAGGTACAATATCTCTAGTGTCTAGTCCATTATCAATAGTACTCGATCTCTACAGCATACCTTGCTTCCACAGTAATGGCTCCACATCGGATGCCCAATCAAATCCTTTAATAAACGCGCAAAGTTACAAAACTGCACTAAGAGGTCTTACCCAAACACAACTTTGACACAGGTTATTCCATCTAGAAACAAATAAAGGCCGTATATTTACTGCCCATGAACTCACAATGGCAGTTTCAATGCTGCTAAAGCCATCAGGAGCCTAACACTTACTTGGACTGTGTAATGCAGCGTCTGGAATGTATGTCCACTATCGCTCGGCTGTTCTCTCATGGTGAGACGCGGTAGAAATCATGAGTCTTGGCACTGACATGCCCCTAAAAAACATAATGTGTGCTGCATACAGATACACGGCAGCCACCTTCACATGGCTAAATACCAGTATAGGATAACAGGCAATATTAATTAAATAAGGGAGCCAAAAATGATCGCTTCTGAGAATAAATCTGAAACAGTGGTCTATGTTGATTAGGAAGGTAATATACTTCATCCATTAACAGAAATTCCTACCTTATCGATATTTGCCAACAACAAAACAGAATATCAAGAATCTTCCTTCCGAAAATGTCTATATGCTCTAGAGGACGAATGAGTCATCTAGACCTTTCAAAGTGTGGCCAAAGTATACCACTCAACATGCTAAATTCAATCCTTTGTACACTTTTGAAAATCCAAACCCATCTATTCTCTTTCATTGTAAGTAGGCTTCAAGACCTCCCTCTACCACTGCCTGCAACAAAGAGGACAGCCCTTGCCGCACACAGTGAAACCAGCAGCAACACTACTAAGTAACTTTTCAACATCGTTAAGGAATTCTTCAACCCATCTGCCAGCGAAAACATCACACCCTCACAAGAGCTGTGGGACAACCTCGCCCACTTCTTCCACAAAATCGCAACCTTATAGACACTTCGATCCCCAACTTACACCTACAGACTTCCAATAGATACGCACGCCACAACCATAACAGACATGAACCACACACTGACAACCTGGAATATCCTCTCTACCCAGGACATCACCTCCACCATTAAATCCATCCACTTGAGAGCACCCACAGACCATGCCCGCACCACATCTTCAATATCGGAAACCAAAGGATCGGCCAGGAACTCACCACTTCTATCACCACCACAACAGTTCCCAACACCTAGAAACATGCCGAAGTCAGACCACTACTCAAAAAACCCTTTGCCAACCCCAGCAAACTCAAAAACTACCAGCTAATCTCCCTGCTCTCATTCGCAGCGAAAGTACGGGATAAGTTTATTAACAATCAACTCATGACACACCAGGAGCATCTGGAGCAGAACCAGCAACATTCGCCCAGCAATGTGACCAATTTTCTCAGTGATCATAAAAAAGAAGAAAATCTTCAGCAGGAGGCCCGATACACAGCAGCTATCCATACAGAAGTAATCATTAGATGAGAGGACACCCTCACTAGGAGAATCCGATACAAAGGAGTGCCCCTACCGCCACCACCCCAGACTCATGCTGGCCACACCCCTGTAAGGTCGTACAGGGTGTGTGGGTTCTCGGCTCTGGGCTTTCTCCAAGCCAAGCAGACACTCCTCCTACTCTTTCAATTTCATGGCTGACTCCAGTCTTCCCCAGTTATAGTTAAACTTGACCAAACACAGTACCGTCTTATATGTTCCCCACAGTGTCACCCGTGATTCTTGTGTATTGTCATTTTCCTGGTAGTAATAATCGGCAATCTCTACTAACTTTTCTACTAATTAATTGCCTTTAACTAACTATGTGTCTAATTTCTACCCTTCCGGCCCATTGAGATTTCAGGCTCTTATGTTTCTTTATAGTGGAGGGGGTCAGAGAGAACACTGTGCCAGAAAGAATGTATTCCTAAGCTGCGTTTCCTGCAAAGTGAAAAGGTAATCCAGTCTGGCGGACGAGTGATGTTCCTTTACAAAAGAAGGAGTGTTTGGTATTGTCATGTCCTACTTCTCATAGGTCCACAACCATCACTTCCATAAAGCTTGCAATGTGTGTTTGAGTTTGTGATTTTAATGAACCCTTACTACACACCCTGTCCAACCATTCATTGGATTGATTCATTCATTGGTTCATACACAACCAGGACTTTGGGTACCGAATATCCCACCTCCCCCGTGGACGTAGCAACTAGTGTCCCAACATGCTTCATAAATAATTGAGCAGCATCACACTTCACCTCTCAAATAAGTGGGTCAGTATGAGAGTTAATTAATGTACTTGATAGTTACCCATCGTCATGACCTGTGCTTAACCATTAATCAACATTTTTCTCCATTAAAACTTACAATTCTGTCACCCTGCGTAACACAACATACTCTAAACTTACCAGATTCCTTGGAAGAAGTAATCGGCTGCATTAGAGGGACATCAAAACCCAGGGCGCCCACTACACAGATCTATAATTTTCATGTGAATCAAATTCCCACTGTTTTTGTATAGTCACTCAACTTCAAAGATCTGCAACTGCCTCTCTAGGAATAGAACATCTTTTGTGGTTTAGTTATTTCTATTTTCACTGTGTCAATTTTCATTCTTTCTCACAGTATTTTGGGTAGTCAGACCGATGGAGGTTAACCTTGATTGCCATGGTTATTGGCATTGCTTTCAAACATAGTTCTGATATCAGTGACTGGTCCAAGTACCTCCCACAGTGAGGGCTCTTAATCTTGTGTCGGGGTTGGATATTGGGCCAGAGCAGGATTAGATTTTTGTGCAAATTAGCTAAAAGGCATGTTGTGTCTAATCAGTTCTGCTGCTGTGAGCAAGTGTGTCTGGCTCACCCAATAGTTCTAATTCAAGTTACAATAAACACCTGTCTGAAGACTGGTAACAACAGCCTCTTACACAGTTCCAGGATCAACAAATCCCCTTTTCCTGAACCCGGCAGTCTCACTAACAGTAGCCAGTGTCAAAGTATAAGCCCCGCCCCTCAACTTTACCATCCCTTGTCCCTCTTCCACCCTACCATAAAATAGTTGGATCAGAAACTGCTCTACTCCTCCCCTCCAGTTTGTCTACCTCCTTTCCTCTAGATTTCAACTCACCCGCCAGTGGATGTAGGTGAGGATTAATATTTAGAATTATTTGAAACCAAAAAAAACTAAATGCCATTGTTGAAGGGGCAAAACGCAACAATTCTATAGTCCAATATCTAAATCCACTTGTCCAACCTATTGCTCAAATCAGTTAAAAGGGCGAGAATACAAGCACGTATCAAATTTAGTGTCTCAAGTAAACTTGCGGTCCTCAGCCTGTTCACTTCTCAGCAGTTCAGTGGGCTATGGCTTGCTGCTGACATGGTCTGATCTGCGGGTCACAATTTAAACCCAAGGACAGAGCAAGGACTCCCCATTTCATCCTTCCAGGATCAATACATGGAGCATCATTACATTGAGATACACTTGCATGTTAATTATAGCTAAGAAATGGCAGACATTATATGGAACAATGAGTTTGTGGACTAAGAAAAATACCAAGCTGAGGGCCATGGAATAGCACTATGATTGATATGGGAAATCCCCTTTACAGTAAAGTTTGGTGTCACATCCATTAGCAGATTTTTAATGCAGAAATAAAGCTGGCAAGAGAAATTTAAAAAATAGATCATGGAGTGCACAGAAAACCCGTGAAGGAGTTAAGAAAATCCCAGGACACAGTGATAGCATATGAACGGACGAAGAACAAAGGAAAGACTACATTTGTTCCTTGTGACCCATAGATGTGGAACAGAAGAGGCAGAATCAAACAAGGCTTAACACTGACATATACTGTGCACGCACGTGTATGCTAAAGATAAATCGCATGTCCAAAGGGAAACCCCTGTACTCTCCGTTACTTCCGCTGGTAGGCTTCCCCCAGAAGGACAGTTATTATACCACCCGCGCTCTCCAGGTATGGACTGATTACTCTATCACAGAGATGGAGTCCCTGTTTGAAGATGGACAACTAATGACATACGCCCACTTGACGGACCTATATGACCTTCCCCCAGGGCAGTTCCTATTACATCGACAGCTAATAGACAGCAGCCGTCTGTTCTGGGATCCACAGGCGGGTGAACCCCCGACATACCCGGTAATACACACCATATTACATATGGTGATGGGCAGGCACTTAGTAACCTGGCTAAACAAAGCAGTCCGAGAGCTCATCCTCTGTCCACTGGATGCATTACGACAAACATGGGAGGATGAAGTGGGTCGGGTATTCAACGACAAAGAGTGGGAAAGAGCCTTACAGTACCCTAAAAAGTATCCAGAAACGAACGCTTCAGGAACATTCAATTTAATATACTCCATAGAGCATACCTTACACCACAACATCTCCACCGCTTCTATCCTAACACACACTTCCCCTGCCCGTGATATCAGACCCCTGAAGCAGACTTTAAACACATGTTTTGGGATTGCCCAATTATCCACCAATACTGGGACCGGGTACACCACACACTCCATGAGACCACAAATAACCTGACCCTGTCCTCATGGGAAGCCAGTGCCCTCGGCATGTTCCGCAGGCGGAAAACCGAGAAGGCACAGAGCCGATTCGCTTCATTAGCTATTATCCTAGCTAAGAGAGGGATAGCCATGCACTGGCATGCACTGGCGTGCCCTGGGAGGGCGCCCCCCCCCCCCCCGCCCCCCCGAGGCCACCTGGATAGGGGCAATGAAGAAATGGGATGCAGCAGAAGAGGCAGTGCTGCAGGATGAAGAGGTAAGAGGAATGCGGAAACACCCAATCTCCATAGAATGGGCACAACTGATGCACCAATTTACCCACGAACACCACAACCATCCTCTTCAACAGCCTCTCAATCACAGGCTCTATCAGTATCCCCCCCCCCAGACGATAACGCACAATTAGACACCGACACCTAAGATGATCGCTACAGAGAAACTACCCCCAACCCCCAGAGGATACATAGAACCCACTCTCTGTAATTTCCCCCCCCCACGCTGTCTCACAGAGCTCCATAGATCATAACCATAATCAACCACTTCTCACTAGTGTCTCCGCAGTACGATTCCCCAGTTCATCCCCCGTAGTTAACAGTTTCTTCCCCACTTCGGAGGTTGACGCAACGTTAATGGAAGCACACAAATCCAATGGCAAACGAGAGGGCACCACAAGGAGATTCGGAAACTCCACACTACGATCTTTGACTCACAAGGGCGTACTTATCCAAGGGCCCGACACTCCCCAACAGTACAGCAGAGGGCGGGCATGAGATACTTCCAAAGTTGACTGTTATGACTTGTGTACAATGCGAACATGTGTAAGAAGTATTTTTCTTCCCTTCGCGTTTTATTCTTCCAGTATTCTCTCGATGGATAATAGACCCGAACGAATGTAATTTCATGTTGAAATGATTTCCTTTCATTGGCATACTCGATGTAATAAAATGCAAAATCCCAATAAAAACATTTGAAAGTAAAATTGAAAGTAAAAAAAACACTATATACTGTGATCTTCTGCCCTTCCATCCTTCGGCGTTTGCTAAATGGATTCCAATTAAATTGTGCGAAAGTAACATCTAGTTGAAAGTGCTTAGAAATGATCAAAAACGTTATATTAAAATTAGAACTGGACAGATTTATGGGTGTGGTGTATCCAAGTGTATGGAGTAATAGTTCATGTCTGTTGAAACCGGGTACAAAATGGTTAGGAGGAAGCAGCGGACTGCTTGGGCAGAGGGCAGTACAGATGAAAGGCAGAAGTAGAGGGTTTGCAAAAGTAGCAAGAAGGTGAAGTAGACTGTCCTAGGATTAGGGAGGGCAAGGATTACACTGCAGAATAACGCAGTTGGAAGTTAGCAGGTCTCGAAAAATCATAAAAATGTTTATTAGACCTGCAGGTCTAGTAACTTGAATAATCTACTTTACTTAACTGTAATGTACTTTACCCTTAACTAGTCTCAAATTGTGCATTTTACAGAGCTTCCTTTATCTTCATTATCACATTTGTGTGCATCTTCAAATATGTGAGTTCAGCAATTCTGCTGTACAAACAAATATTTTGATTCAATGCACTAAATATTTGCTCTACGTATAAGAATCCAGCCCACATTTAGGGTACACATGACCCCCGACTTGCCTCTTATTTCACCAATAGCATTGCCATCAGGGCGAAGGCAGGAATATTTCTCAGTTCATGTTTAAAATCTACTTTTAATAAATTTATTACTAACGCATGATGTGGAAGTGCACTATAATTTACAAAGCAGCAAATGTTCCATTGAAATGGCCACAAGCCTTCCCACTAATATAGTTTCTTATAAAACTATATAGCGTATAAACAATCTGTGGAAATTGGGTTTCAGCTAAAATATCTGTCATTTGCAGATCACCAAATAAAATGTTCTGCTTTGTTTTTAGCCTATTCAAATCTTTATGTTCATCACACAGAACAACAAGCATTTGCAATGCAATAGGTCTCGCATTTCCGAGAGTTTGAGCTATTGGCATTGTAAATGACAATGCCTTTTATTTATGTGTTTTGAAAACCTGCACACACTTTTGTACTTATAGACATTGGCTACGAGAAGCAGGGCTGTCAGTAACGGCACCTTTTTTACTGGCAGCCTTGCTTCTCGTATGCAAGGACTACAAGTACAAAGTGCATGTTTACACACCGCTTGCAGGTTTTCAAAACACAAATAAAAGGCATGGTCATTTACAATGGCAATAGTGGAAACTCTTGCAAATGCAAGACATATTGCATTGCAAATGCTTGTCTTATAATAAGGTAAAAGGAAATTAGTTCAACAGAAGTCCATCTGTGGAGTATTACAAACTCTTCCCAAAGGTGAAGAAACCTGCTCGGTACAAATGATCTGCTTATTATGACGGCCATAGCTACAGCTGACAAGGTGCAAAAAACAGACTGAAAACTGACTTTGCTGCTTTATAGAGACTTAAAGGCCAAAGTGAGTGAATAATTGTCCCACTAACTAAACAGGCACTTAAACTTCCTGTCCCAGATAAGAATCCTCATGTCCTGGGCGTCAAGCCATATAAATTCCTGTTCTCAGGTGTATGCTCTGCCACTGCTTTTAAGTTGTTAAACAATAGGATTCATCAGTACACTTTGTTTCTGTGTTTGACTATTGCCCAAAGCAGATTTGAAGCAGAAATTGATTATCTGAGATCCATGCTAAAAATCTCCAAAATGGCAGAATGTGTCTGCGCCAGACACCCAGTTTTACACGAAAGAACAATAAAGTTAAGACTCACCCTAATCAGATAAAACACACCTAATATTATTAATCTATACAAGAAAACAATATATGTCAATCTAGAAAACGTTTAAGTATACTGAAAAACTAATACCAGAGTAAACTGTCAAGTGTCCCTAAAGACATCTACACACTTTGCACAGCTTACACAACCCAGGCAAATTTATATTCTGCCAAGGATGGCATAAGCACAGAACATTAGTTGCATTCCTGCTACCTCTAGAACTTGACTAAGCTTTCTACACCACATATACCAAAGGGACTCTTCATTTCAACAGGATACACCTCCTGTACCACTCTACAAAGCCCACATACAACAAAGCTACATACAAAGCTACATACAACCCAAAATGCCCTCAGACCTTGGTTATCTGCAAGAATGCCAATTCCTTTTATTTTTACACATAGAGAGAAAATCTTGATATCAACATACCATGTGATGTTTTCCCTTATTACACTTTACAGTAGTTTGGTGCTCTCTTGGCAGGAAAGGGTACAATACTTGACTTTGTGCTTCAATTTTGCATCAGTTTGGCAAGTTAAACTCAAGAAATGTTTGTTAGATATTTACTGTTTGAGTCAGTGTCAGTTTCTTCTCATTATGAAGGGACCATAAATTATTAAGCTAGATTTAAAGTTCACAAAAAAATTATATTTACGCAAAGCATTTTTCAGAATCTAGATAACTGCAAGCTCTCTGTAGACTAATAAGAATGACAGAGGATGCAATGGCTAGGTCAGCTGTGCATTTGGTAAATATGGAATGAAAGATGCAGCCAATAACAGTCCACGATTAACAAAATTACTACAATAAGGAAAAGCATGTTATACTGTATGAATAACACATTACAATACTTTAAAACAAGTGGTGTTTTTCTGAATATGCTTAATAATATGACTAGCCCTGATACACTATTCTTGTAAATAAATCCGTAAGGAAACTGAAGATTATGTTTCACCGACATTAATTCAAGAGTGTAATGGTTGCGGACATCTAAACATTTTATGCATAAATCAAATCATTTTGCCAGGACTTTATAATTTTCGAAGCGCATGTATAATGCTATTTCATATGTAACTGAGAATTGCAAACCCAGCTATTTTGGAACTGAGGTCTAGACAGGCTATTGAGGTAGATTACGTTGTTTTTGTAGCTACAGTATTGTTTATTTAAGCTTACTGATGAAAGAGGAAACGTCTACATTTTTGGAAAAGTGACTTATACTACACTACAAAGGGAAATGGCCATTTGCAAAATATATATATATATATATATATATATATATATATATCTACAGATGTATATCTCTAGATAGATGTATATATCTCTATGGATGCAGTGTGGTGTTTTACATTTAGGACCCTGGGAATTTAGTTCAAGGTTTGAGATAAATGTATACAGGGAGCATGATTTATACGAGTACATTCTCATTTACACATTGGTGAAAAAAGTAGTTATAATCGGGAATTTCTTAGATGCCACTAGAGTACAAAAGTTGGGGTTTACCAAGCTATCCCTAGCACAGGAGGTCGATTGCCTGTGCCAGGACAGACAAGAAACATTGAGACCTCGTGGACCCCCAGCAGCAAGGAACAAAGACACAATTACAAACAAAGCCAGAGACGAAAATGTGCCAAAAGAAAACAAAAACGTGGGCAGAAAAGCATCAAGGGGGAAATGAAATCGATTCCAGAACAAGAACTGAATGGAAGTGGGAATACCAATGCAGTAATTAACTTAACGAATATACAGTTAACATCTGCTGAAGAAAAAATCTTGGGTTTGGGATCGTCATACTGTCCACCCTGTGACTTTAACTATGTGGATACCAGAATGGATACTTACCGTTTTGTAAGAAAGCTTAAACTCCACAAATTTCATACACTCCAACCTAAAAAGACTGTAGCCCCCTTGGTGACCAATCCTATTAGCCGCCCTCTACTTACAGCAAGTGATGCAGATCTGATTCAAGATGCCTGGTCTCTAGTGAAAGAACAAGAGGAAGGAATAAGAATGAAGGAACAAGGGCAATTGGAATACAGAGGAACTTTTGAAACTCCTTTTAAACCAAAATCAGTCTTCCAGCCCATTATGTTGCATGATAATTTGGACGTCTACCACGAACTGGTGACTCAGGATTTGAAAAAATTGTATATTTCCTCCAATAAGAATTATCGTAGCACAAAAAGACAAAACCTCATACCAACATAATTGTGAGACAGGCGGATAAGGGGGGCAACGTAGTTTTATGGCCACGACATCTATATATGGAAGAAGCGAGATCACAATTAGATGATACAGCATGTTATCGGAAGAGTAACATCAATGTGGTAAAAGCGGCATGGCAAGAACAATATCTCAAACTCCTGGGTTGGAGAAGTGGAGGATTATTGACAGAAGCTGAATATCGATTTTTAAAGAAGGAGTATCCAGTTATCCCTTCCTTTAATCTTATTCCCAAAGTACATAAGAGCACTACAACTCCACCAGGCAGACCCATCATTTCAGCTATAAACAGCATAATGGAAAACACCTCCAAATACATTGACTTTTTTCTGCAAGAGTGGGTTTGGGGATTATCCTCATATGTACAAGACACTTCTGACTTTCTACGCAAAATCGATCAAGTAAAGTGGGGGGAAGATATGTTTTTAATTACTTTAGATGTGACATAACTTTATACTTCAATAAGACACTGTGATGGCCTAAAGGCAATAGAACATTACTTAAATTTGAGACCTACGAATTGCGTAGCTCATAACAGAATGCCAATGTCAATGCTGTCTACGTGTTTAGAACAGAACTTTTTCTTGTTTGATAATCTATTTCACCATCAGATTAGAGGTGTTGCGATGGGGGCCCGTTTCTCCCCTAGCTACGCATGTTTACACATGGGGCTGTGGGAGGAGCAGGTCCTGATGGGCGATCATTTGGCAATCATGAAAGATCATGCATTGATTTACCTGAGATACATTGATGACTTGTTTTTTATTTGGAGGGGCACGGAGAAAAGTGCACAGGATTTCGTAAACTTGTTGAACACTAATTGTCTAAATCTTCAGTTTACGTCCTCGATTAGCAAGCAAACAGTCTGCTTCTTAGATGTGGAGGTATTTGTTCATAACGATACTTTGGCCACAAAACTTTATAGGAAGTCGACTGCAGGGAACACCATTTTGCATGCTTCTAGCCATCACCCTCAACACCTTATACGCAGCATCCCATATGGGGAGATGCTCCGCATTAGGCGAATTTGCAGTTTAAATTCTGAATGCGACATTGCCCAGCTGACAAGCAAAAATCGATTTCTCGCCAGGGGCTATTCACTTAGTGCAGTTGATCAGGCCATCAAAAAAACGAGACTTCTCTCTAGAACAGAAACCTTGCTCCCAAAAGTGAAACACAATACTATATTGGGTGTGGCCCCTGCTTTTCAATCCAGGATCATCCTTGCGTTCAGTAAACAACATCAAGAACTAAGGAAGATTTTTTAATCGGAATTGGAATCTAATCCAGGGTGACCCAATAATTGGGGGCGCTGTAACCAACAAACCGGCTTTAACATTTAGAAAAGCATTCTCTGGTGATGGTTTAGTGAGGAGTAGTCCTGAATCAGTTTCCACAACCACCTGGATGGCCCAAGCAAAAGGGTTTAGAAAATGCCCCAGCTGCAAAGCATGTAAATTTGGATGCAGCAAAACTCATTTTTAAGTCCATTCAAATCCAAACCTATTGAGATCAACAAAAGATTAACGTGCAAAACCGAATTTGCTATATACGTGCTGGAATGTCCTTGTGGGCTCAAATATGTGGGCAGCACTAAACTGGCGGCTCAAAAAAGGATACTGGAGCACATCAGGGCCATCTCCAATAAAGATCAGGCCTACCCCGTGGCCAGACATTTTGAACAGGTGCACAATGGCAACCCTAGCTGCCTTCAGTATTATGTTATTGATACGGTGTTGCCAATGAAACGGGGGGGGGGGGGGGGGGAGGGGGGTAATCGAGAGGCCAAACTTCGTTTGTTGGAAACTAGGTATATCTTGGAAATAGATTAAAAAAATCCAGTGGGTCTGAATTCCAGCGAGGATTTTTACACTTGTTCATAGCTTTCTACATTTTTGTCATTTTTAGAGGTTTTACAATGTGGGCTCACATTGTAATCCTATAAAGAACATGGTGACTTTGTTTTATAGACTACATTATTAATTTAGTTTAGGAGTTCCTTTTTCCTGAGAAATTGTATAAAAACAAACAAAAATAATAATAAATAAATGAAAAAAGAAAAAAGAAAAATGGGGGGGAAAATAAGCAAAATACAATCCAATCTACCGCCAGTAGATAGTTAGGACCGTGCTAGATAGTTAGGACCAAGCTTCCAAAGGAAATCCGCAACATTCTATTTTGAATAACTTTGGCGCCGATTGACGAATCCTCGCGAAAATTTCAAAATAGGTGGGGCGCTCCGCCCCTACCCTGAAAGTCTCGGGGGGGATTCGTAAAGGGGGAGGTCCCAAAACGTGTTTTCCCCATGCATTTTTCCATAGGACCTTTAGTCCAAGCTACAGCCCGAATGGCTGAACAGAATTACTTGAGATTTGGCAGAGAGGTAGTCCTCAGGTCAGGGGTGTGCCTTTTGCAGGTCTGGTGTAAATCTGTTCAGTATTTCCTGAGAAAATAGCATTTAAATCAATATATATATCTATAAGCGCGCTCCGAGCGCGTACGGTAAGCTTACCGTACACGCACGCTGCCGTGCGCGAGCTTAATTCTGATTGGTGGTTACAAGACTGTAAACATTCGAATCGGTCGAAATCAGGAAGTGTCGGCCGCCATTTTGTGTGTCTCACACTGATAAACAAAGGAGGAGAACGTGAAAAGGGGGCAACGAAGAGAGTTGCAGACCCCCTAGCATTGGTCAGGGGGTCCAAGAAGGTCCCAAAAGTATGAAAAAAAACAATAAAAAAAATAGAAGTAAAAATCAAATTTAAGTGTTTAGATAAAGAGCCGTTGTGTTTATAAAGTGTTTTTTTTGTGGTACCTACAAGTACCGATGCAGAGTCTAAAGTTCAAGAGGAAGACTATGTTGCCTTCATCAGTGAAATGTACACCGTCTCCTCTATAAATGCCTTGCATATTGTAACGCAAGTTGTTGTGGTATATAGAACCAATGCCATAGTCTCTGAGGAAAGCAGAAATAGATTTGTTGACGTGCTTTCTTGCTTTGTCAATTTGTGGACAAAATTGGTTGGACCAGTTCCACTTTTGCCTTTGGCATAAATTAGAATATACAAAGGCAGATTGAGGAAAAAGCGACATCAATTGCACAAAGGTGTCCTTAACAAGCATTTCCAGACCTACCTACCCCAGTTAAAGTGCCTAGGTCATTTCCACCACAGTGCACAATAATAAGGTTAGGCTGTGGGAGATGTAGAAAAGATTTCACCAAAGGCATTAATTGGTGCCATTTTAACCCTCTCTGACCAATCCATTTAATGTCTACATTTGGCAAAGCAAGGTCTCTCACCATAACTCTTTTTTCTGCATACTTTTCACTCCAGAAGACATAGCTGTGACCTACAATCCACACTGTGAACATCTTTCAAGGAGATCTGGATGCACTCAGGAGGTGTCTTTCAGTAGAATGGCAATATGAAATGAAAGACAGTTGTAAAATGGAGGCATACATATTTTTTTTTAATAAAAAGAACTCATTGGCTGATTCAAACCATTTTACAGTTAAAACTAGGCTGTATGTGTACATTTTTAGAAGCATGTTTTGTATTGGTTCAGAAAATTGTGTTCCCACATAAGATTAATTTGGATTTGCTGTTAGGTTTGACAGGTGAAGCACTCTTGCTGTTTGGAATAGAAACATTGTGTGCTGAACTTCTGACCTCTCTGCTCACACCAGTGTTCCATGAGCTGTTGCTATGGTAGCAGGCAGAAGTCAAGTTGGGGGAAGGGTTCATTTGGAAAGGGGTTGCAGTTTTCAACCAATAGAAATGTGTGATTTCATTTGAAAAAATGTTGGAAGCACTGAGATTTGTAATTAACATGTATATGTGTGAAAAAAGTGAGGGAAACATTGCCATTTACTGGTCCTGGTGGGAGGAGAGGTGTACAGCTCAGATTCTGACTCTGATAATCTGCTGTTTGAGTGCCACATTTGTTTCTCAACTAACTAATTTTAAAGGTGAGATATGAGTTTGAGAGGGGATGTATGTGGTGATTTTTTATATAAATATAAGAATTGTGGTGATTCTTTAAAAGTTATGTTTTACATTTTGTGGTTTGGGAGATATTTAACTGTCTTGAACTTGTAAAATATTATGGAGTATGTTTTCATCATAAGTTAAGGTGTACTGGTATCACTGAGGAATACTGTTTTGTGCCTAGAATCAAACCATGAGTCTGTGTGCACACAGGAATTGTTGTCAGAGATTTTATTTGTGTTGGTCCGGTTCTGTAAGAATGGCATTTGTAGGAAAGGGTCAGCTTTTTTTTTATAAATATGATGGTTTTATTAATAAATAAGTTATTTTGTTGGTCGGGTAAGTGTGAAATTTCTGTATTTATCACACATTTAGTTTCATGCTCCCTTTTTTTCACTTCTCCTCTATCTGCTTTTCTCATTTCCGATGTACTCCCTCAAGGACCTTGTAGGGTGTAAAAAAAAATTTTTGTTTCAAAAAAAAAAAAAAAAAAAAATGCGCGCACCGTACGCTAAAAAAAATAATAAAAAAAATTATAACATTTAAAAAAAAGTTGAGGTAAGGTTGGCTGTTAATATTCCCATTCTTTCTTTCCTCTGTCCCTGTATTAACACAACGGCTCTTTTAACAAGGACCACAGATGTGCTGGTCTATCTTATTGTTTATTAGGGAAACACTGGTCTCCCCATGAACAATTAGACCATAACATCTGGTGCACCTCATTTGTACCCTCTGAAATCGAGGGTTCGTTTCCAGAGGAGCAGAAGAGGGTGATGCTCCCACCGCAGAGGAAGGGCTCGGCTGAGCTGCCGAAGATGTACTCGGCTGAGCTTCTGCGTGTGTGCTCGGGTGACTTACTGAAGAGTTTGCTTCAGTATGTCGAGCAAAAGTCCTGGGATGTACATCCCTAATGTGTCTCACCATAGTGTGATTACCAAAGGAATACTTCTTCCTTGGGTTACCTCTAGATAAGACACGCTCACAAAGTGAGCAGGTGACTAATGGAGCATTTACCTTTTTCTGCCCCTCTGGAAAAGTGAAATACTCCCAAACAAAATAATTATTTTGTTTCCTCCTTCTCTGTCTGATGATGCTGCTGCCCTGCTCACTCTCAGAAGAGGTCTGCTGCTCTGCCATTGTATCCCAAAGACAATTCAGCTCCTTCTCCTAGAGAATCACAAGCAGTAATGAGGGGAATGGGTGTGGTGTAGGAAGATTCTGGAACAGAAAGTAGTTTAAACCAATCAAAAGTGTTGTTTCTTGATCACATGACCAACCGTACACGCACGTTAAGCTTACCGAGCGCGTACGGTAAAAGTACGCATGCGCGTACAAAAGAGACGCGCACACGCGCATTACAAGCACGCTCGTACACTTCCGTGTAACGTGCGTGCGCGTGTGCGCGTATGTAGCATGCGCTTACGCGTCACGTAGGAAGTACGGACGCGTACGCAAATTGCATAAGCATGCGCACACGGAGTATAAATATTACGTACGCTCACCGTAAATAAAGCGAAGCGTGCGCTTACGGTAAGCTTACCGTACGCGCACGGTAAAAAAATAAAAATAAAAAAAAGATAAAGGTTTGTTGAAGATATTAACTATGTTATACAACTATTTCTAACCATTTATTTGAAAAAGGTGAATCTTTCTATATTGAAGAATGCATTAAAACCATGAATATATACATAGGTAGAATAGTGTTTAAAGGAAAAAAAAAAAAATGTAAAAAAAAAAACTTCAATGAAAAAACCATAGGTATCACACACATTATAATTAGGAATTAAAATTCAAAAAAACATGCAAAAACACAGAAAGAAACATAGGTTTCACACACGTTATATTTAGAAATGAGCTTTTAACCTCTTGAGTGCCCATGACGAGATGGTCTCGTCATGGGCCGCGTTTGCGCTGTGCCCATGACGAGACTATCTCGTCATGAACCCCGCCCGCTAATGAAAGGGCCGGCACAGGGCGGGGAAAGGGCGGGGCACTCAAGGGGTTAAAAAACCTTGCAAATTCACTGAAAAACCCATAGGTTTCACACACGTTATAGTTAGCTGGACATTTCTCTCGTAAAAAACCATTAAAATTCCCCCGTTATAGTTAGTTCAGCTAACTATAACTCGCGCACCCGCAATCCACTGCCGATGACGTCACATATTACATCACTCATGACATGTTCAGTGACATCACTCATGACATCACTGATGACATCACTAATGACGTCATCAATGTGAGAAATTACCACATCTTCTGACACCCTTATAAAATCTTTGATATACCAACTCAAAATTACAGAGTTCCATTCTCATATCCATAAATAATGCAATACCAATATCTGCATACCCAAATATTAACTTTTAGGTCTTCATACACCTCCACACACTCACCTGTAAAGTCACTCATAGTTACAGTCACTCCATAAAAAAGTATCATATGAATTTATACACACACCTATATAGACACTCACACACTACCAATCATCCATAGAGGTACTCTTAAACCTAGTCATTCATACAAATGATCACACTGCCATTTACTCAATTATGCAGTTATACACACTCAAGTTCCCTTGCTCACAAAAATAGTATCACATTTTTATGCTCTATTAGAATCATTGACAAAAGCACACGCTCATCCATACAGTCACTGTCACAATCACACTCACACATTCTCACATCTAGCCACTTATATACTCTTACACAAATATGTACTGCCTTTCACATATGTAGTTAGTCACAAATGTACCAATGAGATATACATTCAATCCCTAACACACCCATACATAGACTCGCTCAACCATACAGTCCATCACAGATGCACTCTTAAAACCATGCACCCATAGAATCACCCACTCACACATCTATGCACAGAGTCACACACAGCCTACTAACACTCAGGCACCCATACAGATACTGAGACAAACAATCAATAACTCATATAGCTATTCACAAAACCATGCAGCCACTTATACACCAACATACAGACACATACAGACATTTACACAGTTTAGTTAGTCTGCAGTAAGATACATTCAATGACTCACTTATAGAGTCAGTTACGCACCACAGAAAATCCATTTACACACTTGTACACCCACTCATTCTTCAACAGACCTTTTCCTATATATATTAAACATATTAAAATTGTTCAGAAACGCATACTCAATGGATGACGTCATGAGTGATGTCATGAGTGAGGTCACTGACCATGTCATGAGTGATGTAATATGTGACGTTATCAGCAGTGGATTGCGGGTGCGCGAGTTACAGTTAGCTGAACTAACTATAACGGGGGCATTCCAATGGTTTTTTACGAGAGAAATGTCCAGCCAACTATAACGTGTGTGAAACCTATGGATATATATATATATATATATATATATATATATAGATATATATATATATATATATATACACATACACACACAAAGACGTGAGGCCCAATACTGCAACAGAGGTTTAATATCCAAGTTTGGCAGCGCCTGCTTCCATATTCCGACGTTTCGGCATACTAGCCTTGTTCACAGATGGAAGTGACAAACACTCAGGTGCGCTCGGGCGTGCTCTTAAACAAATTAGATGACGTGACTGTATTAACTTTACTTCAAATCCCACAGTGCAGTGTGCCAGTTCGTAAAATAGCTGGAAGTCCTCAGATGTTATTAGCCTTGTTGGTAATTTCCATAAAGCACACGCACTGATGTCAGTGTGGAATATTTATTTAAAAGGCAGTCAAATGAATTGGTAAAGTTACACAATGTTCGCATTTAAGTAATCACTTGAAATTAAAACACCATTAAGCAGCACGATCATGGCAGGATATCATCCTGCCTGAATCCTTTCCTCGCGCCATCCCTTATTCGCTCCATTAGCTTTTACCTCGTAGGTTGGGTGCACGAGTGGGTCAGGCCCCTCAATTCAACTCCAAAACACGTGATCTAATCTGTTTAAGAGCACGCCCGAGCGCACCTGAGTGTTTGTCACTTCCATCTGTGAACAAGGCTAGTATGCCGAAACGTCGGAATATGGAAGCAGGCGCTGCCAAACTTGCAACAGAGGTTTAATATCCAAGTTTGGCAGCGCCTGCTTCCATATTCCGACGTTTCGGCATACTAGCCTTGTTCACAGATGGAAGTGACAAACACTAAGGTGCGCTCGGGCGTGCTCTTAAACAGATTAGATCACGTGTTTTGGAGTTGAATTGAGGGGCCTGACCCACTCGTGCACCCAACCTACGAGGTAAAAGCTAATGGAGCGAATAAGGGATGGCGCGAGGAAAGGATTCAGGCAGGATGATATCCTGCCATGATCGTGCTGCTTAATGGTGTTTTAATTTCAAGTGATTACTTAAATGCGAACACTGTGTAACTTTACCAATTCATTTGACTGCCTTTAAATAAATATTCCACACTGACATCAGTGCGTGTGCTTTATGGAAATTACCAACAAGGCTAATAACATCTGAGGACTACCAGCTATTTTACGAACTGGCACACTGCACTGTGGGATTTGAAGTAAAGTTAATACAGTCACGTGATCTAATTTGTTTAAGAGCACGCCCGAGCGCACCTGAGTGTTTGTCACTTCCATCTGTGAACAAGGCTAGTATGCCGAAACCTCGGAATATGGAAGCAGGCGCTGCCAAACTTGGATATTAAACCTCTGTTGCAGTATTGGGCCTCACGTCTTTGCGTTTACAGGGGTTGTTTTTGTTGGGCTGCTCCGTGCCCAGTGTTTGAGGCCGCCTTGAAGGGTCTTGGGCTCCAGAACGGGGACTGTTGTTTTGGGGGATATATATATTATACACACACACACACACATCTCTATGGATGCAGTGTGGTGTTTTACATTTAGGACCCTGGGAATTTAGTTCAAGGTTTGAGATAAATGTATACAGGGAGCATGATTTATACGAGTACATTCTCATTTACACATTGTTGAAAAAAGTAGTTATAATCGGGAATTTCTTAAATACACTTTGGCATGTGCAAAAACTAAGCAAAATATTTCATGAAATTAATATTCCCAAGACTTAAATTTGTTGCTTTTGTAATTCATATAATCAAACAACTTACTTCAAAACAGGAATAAACAATTGTCAGAATCAGAATTTTTTGTTAGTCTGTGAACAGCCATAAAAGCATGCAAGATACAGGCAAAATAGCAATGAAATACATACAAATTATTAGAAGTGTGCAAATAGAATTAATACAATCATCAAGTGTTGCAGTATTAATGACAAACAATCTAAATAAAACAGGCTAGGATAAATAAAACCAAATTTAAAACAGACATCAGTGAAAAATCATCACTCTACTAAAATTAATCTAAAAGCATCTATCTCCTGGACCGGACTGCGGCTTCAAAAAAAAGAATCAAATTTCCACGCTTTTCGTCATCTGGTAATGCCAGTAAAAAAATGGTATGCTTGCATACATAGTCGTAGATTCCTATGCCTCAAAATGGTAGGAGGGGTTTTTGGTATACATTTTATAGCATTCACAAAAGAAGAGAAAATGTAACATAGTTTGTTTGTGCAAGTTAGTAAATAGGCATTCTTTAGCGTCGAGCTGAGGTTGGTATTCTGCCAGAAAACAAAGAAAATATTTCACTGTACCCGCCCGGAAGCTAAACAATTTCACTGTACCCGCCCGGAAGCTAAACAATAGAAGCCTGTCACAACTCTTATTGGTATTCTGCATATAGTTGGTAGAAATAGCCTCGGGATTAAGATATAAATAATGCTTAACACTTAACCTTTGTCTTTCAGCCCTCAGCCTCTCTTTTTTAGCTTGCTCTTCCAGCAAACCTTGCCCTTGCTTTCTAACTGAGGGAGCATGTGTCATCCTGACGGAAGACACATCAGCCAATCCAGTGGCTTCCAGTGATTTGACATACGCTATCCAAGGGATCATAAGGCCCTTATCACATGCTAAACAGTCTAAAATTATCTCTCTAGTTAGTTCTGCTTCTTCTGAGGTCCGGATAGCTAGCCCCAGGAGAATTAGTCAGCTACAAATAAAATCGCTCACAAAGTCTAATCCTAGTTCACTGTGGCAAATAAAGCTAGAGGTTGACACAGGGTTGACAGTACTTTCCGGAAAAATAGTTTTTCTCCCTTTGGAGGGTAGTCGAATCACCCAAGTACCATATACCTGCCACATAAGTTGCTGTGGGAACACATTGTGCTGAATATATTTGCAAGAGGGGTGTAAAGGCCCTCTCTCCTTTGGGTGACAGGAGACTTAACAGAGAGCCAACAGCACGGGAGAGCTTGGTCCTACTTTGTGCGATATGCGCAGACAATGTCCCAGGTGAACTGAAAGCGACCCCCAGGTAAGAGAAGGGAATAGTGCTTAGCAACACTTTCTTATCCACCGTAATAGTTAAGGGTCTCGTGCATTTTGGGCCACACGTCATTATAAAAATACTAGTAAAATTAGATAATAAAGCCAGCCTGGCCATAAAATTAACAAAGGAGTGACACAAAGCTTTGAGGGTACGAGCAATTAATATATTGTCATGAATGGTAAGCTTTAAGTAACATTTTCACCTAGTTATAAAGTCCCTTCACTTTTGTTTATTTATGTGTGAATTTTTAAGGATTTTTTTCCAATGTAAAGTAAGATTATCACAATACCAAACCATGATTGATAGCTATATTCACATACATGCCCACAGACACAAATAATGGTGGGTTAGCAGGATTTCCACAGCAAAATATTATAATTGGGGTTACAGATATGGAAAATTGGGATACAGTATCTATGTACACCTTGCAGAAAACCAACAAAGAGAACTGTTTTTCAAGACTTGTTGTGTATACACCTTTAATAAACATGCATGCAGAAGTCAGTTTCGAAAACAGACATTCTATGAAATGGTAAATTTCGCTCATTTTTCAAATTTCCATTAAACGGTTTAGGTCACTAATAGTATCGCATAAATGGTTTGTCTTTTTCTATAACATCATATAACAAACCTTGCAATATCAGAGGAGCATGTATGACAAATACTGTGGATTGTACATATCAATGTGCTTACTGGAGGCCACTGTTCACAAGTATTTGAGTGCTAAGAGACACATGAAGAATTAAAGAGATACTGCAGAGACTCAAGGCTCTAAGGAATTCCACCATAACCGAATTACACTAGGTATGGTATCTTAAAGCAGCCACAATGTTTTGGGGGCTTAAATCGCCTCATTATGGTAGCAGAAAAATACTGAGAACATCAATATTATTTTTAAGGATGCAATCCAGTATTCTGGGTCACCTTTTTAAAATAATATCTAACCAGATCTAATGCAGTAGCTCAATAAATTGTGAAGGATGTGTAAGGATGCTTGTCACAAAGGAGGATCAAACTGAGGTGGTGCTTGAAAGAGGGTGGACACAAAATACTCACAAATTTACAAGCTCAAAGATGTTCGGCAAAGATGCATAGAGTAAAATTCAAAAGAACAGCAGTTTAATCATATTGTAGTCCTTCACATCACACATTTGAGCAATCTAAAAAGAACTCTTACAGAAGTGGTTTGAGTCACCTCATACCTTGCCATCTACTCTGCTCTGGGTTTTCAATCAGAGTTTGCAAGGATCAAATAATATGGATCCCCGAAGCAGTAAGTTATTGGTTCTGGGTCAGCAGTACACTGTCGACAGTTATATTTTAAATCAAGGTTGTTTGTTAAGGAATACCACTTTAAGCTGAACAAAAATCCTTAAATATGCAAAATATCATTTTACATTAGTTTCGTTAAATTCCACCATGTATCTTGGAAGTTCCACAGAAAATACTGTAAAGATGTGCCAAATAATAGACTGCCAACAAAACCTGCCTACCTACTTGCAGTGAGGAGGCAATGGTCCCTTCCAAAAACTATGATATGTTTAGATGGAATAGTCATGGCAGTAAAAATTATCACGGTTATTAAGAAAATGCTATCCTAGAGAAGAAGAACCTTAGATCTCCACAGACAACATATCAGCCTGTTACCAAGCAATATACATTTTATATTGCGATTTGCAAGATGATAAAGCAAAGCTGGGAAGTGTCTGCAACACTCTTGTCAGGGAAGAATATGCAAGTCAGGGCAGTGTCAGCAAACACAAGATTTGAACTAACACAATTGACATTCCTACACCATATGCATCGTGCCCCAGCATTGCTGCACAAGATTTCTTTCTTACAGATTCAGATTTTAGGCACCTGTCTGGTTTCTATCTAAGAATCGAACAGTATTTTTTAACTTGGCAATGTGTACTGTTCCTGGTAGGGAACATGCATTAGTGAAAATGATCATTTTTATTTAATTCCATCATTCACTAGTTCCTCTCCCCCTTTAAAAGAGTTGCTATGTCATCTTGGTGTTTTTTTCCTTAACTGAACACTTTGATGGTCCCTTTTACCTGGCCTAAGAAGGTTTCATGGGCTGCAAAACATAACAGAAATTGTGTGCCAAATTGGAAGACAGAAGCTGAGAACTTACCAATTATGACAACTTTTCAACTGTTTACAAATCCAAGATGAATAATCAATACAATAATCTAACTTCACATCAAATGACTAACTTTTTTCTATTATGGTTAAGTCACTTAAATTAAGTCCCCTCGTTCAGTTAAGCAAACTTTTTTAAATAAAACAAATGTTATTGTTTTTGGAAAGTCTATAAACACAGAACAAGTGTACAGTGTATTCGTAGTGAGATAGAAATTGATCAGGTCTGTTAATACAAAAATCAATAGCATATAACAATTGTCTAGTATTCTTTAGTACTCTTACAATTCCCCTCATTTTGTGGTGCTGTGGGGTCACCTTCTGTCTTTGTATTTGTGCTAGTCCCTTTCTTGCAAAGTTATCCATAGCTTTGCACCAAGCGATTATCAGAAGTAGTACCGGGAATGTCCAGAATCAGTCAATGTTTCTTTTGGCAATCAAATTCCCCTTAACTACTAACATATGGTCTCCTTAAAATTCCTGGTATTCCAATTAAGGGGAATGGAGCGACAATCTGACTCCCAGTGAATTTAGACAGGGCAGTATCTTACACCAGAACCTCATACTGACCGGAAAATTCCAAACCATATGGAACATTTCACTATATGTCAACAGCACAGAGGTCAGGAAAAAAACCCCTTCGACAGTTCTACAGGTAAAATATGTAGCATGTAGATACGGAGTCTTTATTTAGTTCAAAGTAATTTGTTATTACCTGGGAGAGGAAGAAATCATTAATTCAAGCTCTAGTGCCATGAGCTGCGGGTCTGCATTTGCATGCTTGGGGGTGGAATGGCTAATTTCAAGCCTTCCACATCTACCAGCAGGATCACAAAAAGGGTTGAACTCTCTATGTTGGTAGTACCTGCAGGTAGCTTGACCAGGAGAGTGCTGATCTCTTTAAGGGTAGATTAGGGAGGACTTAAAGGGGGTGATATATACCCTAATGAAGTTGTGGTGTTTCGGCGCCATCCGCCCCTCTATTGCTATATATCTGCTGTATGTATCAGCTGTGACTTGGGTAATCACTATAGGAAGGGATCTATGAAGCAGTATCACAATATCCCTTGAGCCAATGGTGTACACTGTGAGAAACCCTGCTGTTCCCGAATTGTCCAAGAAAGGGCAGCAAGTGCCAAGAAGGTGTGTTTCTTGAAGAAAGAGTCCTCATGGAGTGGTGCTTTGCAAATTAGAGGACTGCACTACTTTTAATGCTATAAAGACAGCATTTCCATCTCATCATTCTTATAGAAGTCAGGTAAGCCATTTTAGCACTATCGACTTATATGTGAATGAGGAACCGCTGGAGAGTGTGGCTAACCATATGAACCGCTTAAACGCCACAAACAAATAGGGGACATAACATAACTACCACCATCTTATCTGAACATTGAAACTGAAATTTAACACCCCGCCATACTCCCACTCTAGAGAATCGATCGCCCTAATTGGCTTCATGAAGTATGAAGAACCAATTAGTAAGAGAAGACAAAATGACATACTTTCCCATATATCATGCTATGTTGCAGGATAATACACAGTGTACAAGATTTAGAGTAACATCAAAACAAAGTGAATAAAGCAAAGACTTATAGAACAAGGGTGCAAGTTCACCAAGGTGTCAGATTCAAATTTTAATAAGTGTTGATGCAGAGCAAGTGGGGAAGTGAACCTGGTCCAAATGGTTGGTCCTCCCCAGAAGGTGGGGTGGGGCAGTGGGATCCAGCATATGCGGGTCCACCTCTGGACAGTCACCCCATGGGAGATGGTCTTATATGTCTGAGGATTCAGGCGTTTCTGCTCTTGTACATTTTAATTAACACGGGGGTTCAAACATTTATAGGAATGCATCTACTCTAGGGAAGGATTGCTTAAATACCACTGGAACTTGGGATCCTTTGCATAAAAGACCCCCATCTCTTTGTCATAAAAGATGAGGATCGATTAGTTCCGTTTACGATAGGCTCTTTCCTTGAAAGCCAACCAGAGTATAAATAAGTTAAAAAAAAAAAAAATAATCTGCTTGTATTAGGCATACAAAAGGTAACCGATGATTTGGGGCAAACAAAAAAAAAAAAAAAAAGGCTACCTTTAGTAACTTCTGGACAATCAGTCAAAATTAGAATGAAGAGGTGTAAGGGCTGCAGTAAACCATTTTCAAAGTGCTCTTCCAATATGAAATCAATCTGCACTCAATGATGGGAGTGTAGACTATGGATCATATAGAGCAAGCCTATAGATTTATTCATGGCCTGGAGTTTTCTCCAGAGAACGTTACTGTCTACCATTTCAAAAGTGGAACAAAAGCCCACAAAACAGAACCAGAGCGTGCCAGAAGACTCCCTCGCTGTTTTCACTAATGACTACAGAACCAAATAATGATCAACCATGGAGTGATGTGGAAGGCATTACATTTTCTTTTGTAGCCCAGCATGTTAAGCATTTTAGGACTTTTGCTAAGATTTTAAATATAACATCGAGTCACAAGATCAATCTATGATTAGAAGGTAACAAACTATCATTCTTTTTAAGAATCAGTTCTAATATGGCTCCACAGTATTAATCAAGAATCACTTCTCCAACGGTGGTCCATTTAAAACCAGCATTAGCAAACCAATAGCTCTCGCATATGTGAAATCTATTGACTTTTTAAAATTATTTTAGTCATGCTGCACAGCAGAGTGGCTGCAGTGAAACATGGCTAAAAGTAAATTTCCCCCAAAAATAAAAGCACTACACAGCCAGTATTGAGTTCATCATAATGCTTTTTAAAAAGTATACAGTAAAACAGTTGGATGCAGATAGCTAAAAAATAGGGTGTTTCAGAGCAAAATAAAATGGGAATAGTAATTGTATTTGAAAAAAAGTGCGTTGACTGATAAATATGCAATAAAAACAAACATTTAACAAAGTTTTTATGTGACTTAAGGTGCGATGGTGAATTTCATTTTTAAAAAGAAACGTTGGTAGAAAAATAATGATAAAATGGAAGACAACCACACAGGAAGCAGTCTGCGAAACTGTATATGCACAGTATTGTGATTTCGGTAACAATGTTTGTTGCTTGGCCTTCTATTTTAGTGGATGGCGGGTTTGGTGCTGTAAAAAGACAAAAATACTGGCAACAGAAACACAAGTGATTAAAATGTGATTTTTCCCATGCATTGTTCTTGTGCATCTTGGTGTGCGTTAGGAGACTCTCCATATGTTGTACAGGCTAATACCATATGACTGCTTTTTAACAGGTCATCTGAGTTTTTAAACTTAATTCTTACTCATAGCCCCCGAAGAAACTGTGCTGTGTAGCTGTAAAATTGCACCTGCACTCACCACCATCCTGGCAGGCCGTGCAGTCTGCCCAATCGCTATGTTGCGGCACAGCAGATACTGGCTCAAAATTTATATTTTGCACACCAGTTGACAGAATAATTAGGCGAGTTTAGCAGAGATCTGTGTGACCTGCGTCCGCTCCGCCTTTTATCAGTCATTAAGGCAAAACTGGCAAATAGAGGGCTGGCCTGGGTTTTGAATTCTAGATGCACTTACATATATTTATGGAATCTGCCTATTGCGAAATAATGTGCTCTTTCGGAAGAAAATTAAATGAGTATAAAGCAAAAAAATTCCAGAAGGTATTATTGCATTGCAATGATCAGGACACCACCACAAAAAGTTTTTTTTCCCAAGAACAATAGATATCGAGCTTTAAAGCTGCAGTCTCTGCAGTCTCTGAAGCCATCAACAAAATTAAACTAGCTGCTGTCGCTGACAAATTGAAAAATGAGAATAATAGATAAAGGCCCACCATATAAAGTCAGCTTTGGGAAAAAAATATGAAAGGCAACCAAGGCCATCTGCACAGGATGCTTTTAGATCTTAAACATTTTTTGATAGGCGGACAATCGCCTAATAACTCCAAAAGTCAGGCTAATTTTGCCTTTCTGCCTGGACATGATTTTTTAGTTTGCTTTACAAGCTCCAGAATGTAATTCTTCCAGCTTTCCTCAGGGATGACTCAGAAATGACAGGGGTGACAGTAGATTCCCAATTAACTAGTGCTCAAAACTGAGTTTCCAGCTTCAAGAGCGGCCTTCAAAAACTTATCAGTAATATCTCAAATGTGTTTGAATAACTTTTCACCACCATCAACGCAGGAGGAATGTTGAACATACTCTTCACATTTTCATACTGTAGATTTAAACAAGGTAAAGCCGAAAAAGATATGCATATGATAAAAAAAAAAATTAATAATAATTCTTCCAATAATCTCAGACTTAACAAAAACATTTTAAAATTTACCAAAACAATATGTTTCCATTACACCCTTAGAGGGTATCTGAATTCCCAGAAATGACCGCATAGCAGAAACTGTAAAAGTAAAATCATCATAAATTAAGGTTATCCATCAACAAGTCGCTTTTCCCCCACACAAAGAGTTATACTTTAAATTGAAAATTGTCAATTTGACTCAACATGTTAGTACCCTGGCAGATCTTTCTTATAGAAAGGTGATATGTGGAATAGACTATATTCTTCTGCAGGAGAGTATGGGAATGACATTTTTCTTGGCTTTCCCAGATCCAATCTATCAAACATATGTAACGATAGGAGCATTAAACAACCAGACCAGAATCTGATGTACAGATACATCACATCTATGTGACAGATTATGTAAAATCATGTAAGAGGTAAGCCCCAGTTTAAATTTGTCATAAATTTTAAAACACCAGTCCATCATACCCAATTCACAAGCAAATGAAAGCAATGTAGGCAAAATATGCCTACATGCAACCATTGTGCTAGTTTAACAAATCTGGCAGCAACCCTCCATACGAAAAAAACAAAAACAAATTGGAACTTGCTCCTCTTGGCATTTGGTTTACAATTGTTCAGCAAGCTCAGCTTAAAACAAATTTCAAACAGAATCTGATTGGCTAACGAAAGTTTCAAAAATGAAAAGGCTGCCATCTTGTTTGCAACACACCTTTGATATGTTCTATGTCATATTGAGAAACAGGGGTGTTTACTGGTATTATATACACAATAGTAAGGATTCAGCCAGTGTACCCAACTTAGTAGGTACTTTTAGAGATTTAAACAATTACATTTATGGAGCACAGTGGTACTACTGCAAAAGTATCTAGGAAGTACTGCGGTAATAGGAGGAGAACAACTGTATACATTAAAAATTGAAGTTGCAGATAATAAAGGGTAGCTCTTAAAAGAGCCTTTTTTACAAATCCAAACACTCACATATGTTTAATAAGCCAATTTTTAAGGTTGAAAAGGAAAACATGGTTTGCATAGCTTGCAAATTGCACACTATTTTGACAATGGAGTAGTGGATTGGAATATTTTATATCAAACTGGAAGACAGTCCATGATATCTAAGGGATGCTGACAGTCTTGTGAATATCCCTTGAGTTCTTTTCAACTTTACATCATTTAAAGTAGACCACTGCCATGTTTTTCTCCGAGAGCTCAAAATGTGTCTTTAGAAACAGACATGAAGTTGTAAAAAGTCTGTTTCATCTCAATTTATAATCAAACTCCAGTTAGGTGGCCTATATCATTCTGTCCACAGTGGATAATCATAAAGTGTGGATGGTCACATGCACTAACGGAGAAAAGTAGAGGGAGTAACGGATTAAATCGCAAACCTTTTCACCAATCCATGTAACGTCTACTCCTTTTAACCTCAAATTAGCTTAAAATCAGCTCTCTGGCAAAACTGTGCCCAACAAGCCAAACACGGACTATCTTGCTCATACACTCATAACAACAAGAATAAGGAACAGTCAGACAGATAAACAAATATGTACATGGCTAGATGATTGCCCAATAGGAACGAACTTAACACTGACAATTTCTTAAAGGAGTATAATCATTGGTTTCCATTCATTTTAGGCTACAAACGTAGCATAACAATACCAAAATTACCAATGATGTAAAAAAAAAAAAAACTAGATTTACATATAAAGTTTCAGAAGTAGTAGATAGGCAAGTGAAAACCCTATTTATGGTCACATGATAATGAAAACCAATTAAATACAATACTCAAATAAAGCATTAGGTTTATTGATTGTTACAGTGTGCTAGAAACGCTGTCTGGTTACATGGCAATTGAACCAAATAGGAAGTAGATATAATGAAGAAGTAAAGCTAAGTTTAATTGGTTTAGAACACTAACTGGGCTACAAACACAGCTCAATACTACTAAATAATTGCTACAACCTGAGCCACTATGCAGTCTGTTGGGAAGTAATAAATCTCTATTTCTTCTTTAAACTAACTGCAGAATAAATTACACATTATACATCATCTAAATATTTTAAGATGAAACTCTTGGATTAGGCTCAATATTAGTGAAACTATTTTTTTCTGTCTTTTAAACAACAGATTTGCTGACGTTTTACACAATGCTTACAAACTTACCGGGAGAAACAAAACATGAAATTGTACAAAAGATACACAAGACCAAATCAAAACATAGAGAAGGAGGAGACTACTAGTAAAAGTATTAAAAATGTTAAGACCGTAATAAAACACCCCAACATTAATAGGCAAAGATTAATAGAAAACAATTGCCACACAGAGCACAATTACCAGTAAGCTCTTCGAACAACAAACATGCTAACCATTCTAAAAAAATATACACTCTGACAAGAAGGGGCAATTAGGACTATTACTACAAAGCACTATAAAATGTGCTTTCTCAAGTCTATTTCAAACACTTCCTTTCATAACGAAAATGAAACTTGCACAGAAACAATATGGTCACCATAATTGTTGAAAAAGCATTTGTGAACAGAAAACTCTTTATTTTAATTATGAATCGCACCAAAAGTCTAGACCATTTAATTTCAACTTATAAAAAACAAACTGCTCAAGAAAGAACTGGCACTAATCGTATGCAGCATTTTCAATGGAAATTGGAGATGCAAGTCAAGTACTGAACCATACTTTCATGAAGAGAGTTACTATCAACAGAATAATTGCGTCCGGTCACACATGAAGGATGTTATGAAGTCTTGCATGGAAATTTAGTAGGGCTAGAAAGATAATTGTCAAGCAAAATACTATATCAAATGGCGATTTACAGAGGGGAAAAAAAATGGAAAAAAAGGTAGATGAATGGAATGGTTATTCTCTTTGCAATATTCAACATCCATCCATTCTGAAACTAAGGGCATGTTTTATTACATTTAAAAAGTAATTAATGCTTAAAAATATTACATTACTTTAGGCTAAAAATAAATCATAGGACATCACTTTCCATCACATCAAAATGCTCTCCACACATCATCCAACTATAAGAAAACTTGTGCGCACATTTTTTTATTAAACCCCATCTATGCAATTTGAACTCAATCTCTACTTCACTCAAATCCAGCACAAGTCAACCGTATTACAGAGTATATACAAAGTACATAAAT
Organism: Triturus cristatus; assembly: GCF_964204655.1. NCBI lineage: Eukaryota > Metazoa > Chordata > Amphibia > Caudata > Salamandridae > Triturus > Triturus cristatus. The sequence continues at coordinate 333,652,660 of NC_140584.1, forward strand.
TGCTGCAGTGTCTGAGGCAAATAACTGTACAGATGTTGTCTTTATTCAGAATCCAGCAGAAAATCCATTAATGGACTTGCCGATAATTACTAACTGAATGTTCCTCAGGGGACGACAATGCAGTAGGCTGCCTGGGGGGTGACCGTTTGTCCATGGGAGAGCAGATTTGTGTGCAGAGAGCCGGGAAATACGCGTAAAAGCCGGGGGAAGTGGGATGTGAGGGGCGGGGAGATTGGAGATAAGATGCGGGTGTGTCATGGGACTGGCAGGTAGCAGAGGGTGGAGTACGGGTAGACCGTGTACGCTGGTAGACACTGAGATTTGCACTATTGGAGGAGATCTGTTCGGACGCCTAGATGTTGGGGGGGTGGGGGGGATGGTGGGGGGTGTTGGGGGAGTTTGATTAGATTAGTAGCAAAAACTGTTGTTCCCCAGCGGGGAAGTGTACACAAGCTGTGACATACTACTATAATACTGGGAAGACCTCACGTCGGGACTACCTTGGGGTGCAGTGATGCCCGGCCTCCGGGATGTGGGATAAGCTGCTGGGCTGCTGGGATGTGATGTGGTATAGTAGCCGGCCTCAGGGTTGTAGGCGCACTATGATGTATGTCAGTTTGGACAATTTGATAATAAAGAAATACATTTTAAAAAAAAAGAATTGAATGTTCCTCAATTTTAAGAAACAATTTCCAAAATCCCTAATCAGATTTGCATTTGTTGCAGAAGAACACATTATAAAAAGCATGTTAAAATGATAGATCTTAAGAAGAACAGTAAAGGAAGACAAAAAAAAAAAATGCATGGAGAAAGTGGAGTCTTAATACATGCAAAAGAAAGATCCGATATCTGGGAATATCAACTAATCTACAATTACTGCCTTGGAAAATTAGACCATAACACCATACAGGATTCGTAACAATTCGGGAATTTATCCAAAACCATCAGAACTACCCTAACTGAATTTATATGAAAGCAATTTAATTCAAACAGTCCATCCTTTTCAAACCACTGTTAGAATGCAACCAAAATAACAAAAATTTCAGCAACATGAATTAGAATGCACACTTAATGAAAAAGTGATTTTTCTTTCATTAGATTTCAATAACAACATTAACACTCTTGGGATACAACACATAATAGAGGAACCTTTTGTGGTTTTAGTCGATGAAGTACCCACAAAAAATAAAAAAATAAATTGTAAGAAATAATAAGTATCGACTAAGTTCAAAAAGGTATACATTACCTTCAGAAAAACAACATATTATAAAGATTTAGACATTGATAACTCATCTAAATACTTATCATTTGGAAAAGAAAATCCTACTGGACAATGAGCCGATAAATCAGTAACAAACTGAACAAATATATGAACATTACAGTATACACCCACTACACTCAAGCGACAAGATGTGTGATGCTTTAGAACTGTATCAGATGAGACCCAATTAGTGTCTAGGGTAAAACTCTAGAAGACGATATCCACATTTAGTCCCCATTGGGAAAGGTAGACGATGAGATGCTCTTCCAGGACAAATCTGAATATTATAGTACCGAGCAACAAGATTATATTCAGAGGATCCACGCTTTCAAGACATTCCTTACATTTTCACACTACTAAAGAAAACTGAACTTTGTCCTTTCTTATGCTGTTGCACATGTGATGCAAATTGGAACTGGCTTTACTAATAGAAAAGTTCAGGATTTTGTTGAAAAGGTGCATGAGAAAGATGAGAATCTAGACTATAAATTGATCAACTTTATGACATGTAAGCAAGGAAAGGAATATTTGATTCGAAGACAAAGATTTCCGAAGACAAAGATTTTTTTTTGGTGGAGTTTTATATAGCGCGAACTAGACCCGAAGGTATCAGAGCGCTTTACATGAGCACCAGTTACGTTACAGACAGACACATTCATTTTTGTTAGGAAATTGCAACGTATGCTCAGCAATATAGGAGCCTCTACTTGTTCTATTATTTTAAGCTGGATGAGTTTGTATGCGACCATTTGCCTCAATTTTAACTGAAAGCAAATGCTAATATTACAGAAATAAAAAGCAAAACACCTGCTGAAATATGTTCTTTGGATCCTGTCAATGTTTGCAGATATTTCAACCACAAATATCAGGCTATGCTTCACCTCTTAACCACCAAAAACAAAAATCTCATTGGACTAGTACTTTAATCATGATGAAGTCAGCATGGTTTCCAACTTAATGTGGGTGCAAGAAGTACGAAAAACATCTTGTGAGGTCCTCTTTCGAGGGAAACAAGTCATCGTTTTTGGAGACTTATTACAACTGACCCCTGTAACAGGTGAACCAATTTTTTCAAACTCTTTTTGCAGAAGCATACTTGCAATTCTTTGGGAAGAACAGGGAATGCCAACATTTGTTGAATTTTACATACAGAGAACTAAATCAGAATACAAGGCAGGCTATTGATTAACAATATGCCAAGATATTACAAGACATTCGTCTTGGCATTGTGACAGAAAAAGATAAGATTATGCTAAGAAATCGAAATACAAGGACATTGTTTCCTAGTCTTCTTTCACTCACTGAAGTAATGCATTATTTTCTTTCACAATCACAGCCTGTGGTTTGTTTGATGCCAACTATTGAAGAATGTGCTTAAATAAATAATGAAATGGTACTTCTTGACAAACAAATCATTAGGGACGACAAGACCAACCTTTCCCCAACCGATTTGGCACCCATATCAGATGCCCAGTGGAGGGATACATCCGATACACTTTCAACCCCCCTATGTCCCACTGATGGGGTGGAATCCTGGCTACATGCAGGCACCACACTTCCAACAAAACCCATACCGCCTGCCTTTTTTTAGACAGAGGTCGGAGAGGAAGAGGCAAAAAGGAGAGGTCACAACCAAGTCCAATGGGAACAGGCCGACCCAGTGGGCAACAATGCCCGCAGCAAATCTCAAAAGGCGAGCACGAGTGCCCAGGGAGTCGAATTGTAAACCTCTCCAGTGTAACCCTCTCCCTTCTAGAGACACAGGTCTTTGAGAAAGGTTTAGGCTTCGTGCCCACTGCCCGTCTGGACAAGTTTAGTCTCCATTGCGAACTAGCCAATTTCTTTAGAAAACTGAAATTGAAGGCCTTCTTTGAAGGAAAAGAAGAAGGAGCCGTGAACAATACTAAAGGTGACACTGGTTTGAGAAACAAATCTACTTTAACGCCGCCCTCGCACACAATACCAGCAGAAATTACTGCTTTTGAGCAGGCGGTCTTTTTAGAAATCGAGACCCTTGAAGAGCCCAGACTATTCAAAAATCTGAGTGCACTAGAATACAAAGGCACTTGACAGTTTAAAAGTTAATTCAGCCATCACAATAAAACCGGTTGATAAAGGCGGTGGTCTTGTGATACAAGACACAGCTGATTATGACGAGTGCATACATTTGTTGAGCGACAGGACAAACTACCAACCACTCATGACTGACCCTTCTGTAGAACTCAAGGCTCGTATTACTAACCTTGTGAGAGAGGCAGAAGATAATGGTCACATTGCTAAACACGAGGCAGATTTTCTGACTGCAGGGGCTAGTGTAGTGCCTTGTTTCTATACCCTGCCAAAAATTCACAAAAACAAATTGCCTCCCCCAGGTCGCCCCATTCTCTCGGACATTGGCTCTCTCCTGGAACCGCTGTCCCGCTTTTGCGACTATTTTCTCAAACCTCTAATTCAAAAAACTCCGACCTACCTTAAGGATACTAAGAACCTTCTTAACTTACATCAAGACCTACCAATTGACACAGAAACCATCACACTAGTGACCCTAGACATCGAAAGCCTGTACACGAGCATTCCCCAGGACGAAACCATCAGAGTCCTGGGTGAAGCACTCAATGGTACCAATTGAGACTACCAAACACCCAAGGAATTTATTTTGGAATGTGCCACTTTAGCACTAAAACAAAACTTTTTTTAATATAAGGGAGACATCTATTTACAGTCAACCGGGACTTCCATGGGTAGCATATTTGCCCCTAGTGTAGCGGGCCTCTACGTTCATGATTTTGAACGTAGATAAATTCAAAAAGTGTCACCAATCCCTATTCCTCTTACATTATTTTTTGGAAGAGATATATAGATGACATCCTCCTTATCTGGAAAGGTACAGAGAGTGACCTACTGACTTTCCTACAATGGTTAAATACCGTGGATCTCAATTTAAGATTCACTCCCACCTGCAGCTCACAATCAGTCGTGTTCCTGGACGTTGTAATTTCTAAATCCAATGGGTGCCTAACAACTAAAACCCACTATAAACCTACAGCCAGGAACAACCTTCTTGATTTCTCCAGTTTCCATCCTAGACCCTTACGAGAAAACCTACCTTATGGCCAATATCTCAGGATCAGGAGAAATTGTAGCAATTTGGAAGATTTCCGAAAACAGTCCACCGACCTCACCACCAAGTTAAAACATAGGGGATATCCAGATAAAATCCTTAACAAAGGCTTTAAAAGAGCGCCTAACCAACCAAGAGAGGCGCTCCTTGAAGATAACCCTAAGGAAAATAAAGAACTGCCTTTGACATGCGTAGCGACCTACAACAGCGCGTCAAACTGTGTAAAAAAAAAAAGCTGTCAACAAACATTAGGGAATCCTCACCAGTAACAATCGAAAGTGGGATTATCCGCTTTTCTCCTTTAAAAAAAAGGACGTAGCCTAAAAGACACACTAGTTCATACAAGTCCCAAGGAAAACCCTATAAGAGATCTAACAATCACTGAGGCATGGGGTCTAACCAAAAGCATGGGCCACTTCCCATGCACCAACTGCTGTATCTGTCATTTGACCAAGCACACCAAGGTGCTAAATTTGGAACATGGCAAAACATGGACACAACGAGCCCACACTAACTGTAACTACACCAACGTGGTCTATCTGATAACATGCCCGTGTGAGTTACGTTATGTGGGCATGACGACACAAAAAGTGAAATTACGAATTGGAGAACATCGCAACAATATTCGTTGTGGTAGAATCGCCACCAAATTAAGTGAATATTTCATACAGTGTAATCACACTCCCAATGACCTCAGATGGACAGTGATCGAACATGTGCAAACAGAATGCAACTCCCAGCAAATACTTTTCGAAAAAGAACAGAGGTGGGTGTACCGGCTGGGCACTCACAACAAAGGATTAAATGATAACATCCCCTGGTCGTCAGTTCTAAAACACTAGTCCCACCACAAACTCTGAGCCTTATTAAATTACACCAACCATTTGCTCCTTCAGTTTCCTGCCTGTTATTCTTTCCCCCTTTTCTCTTTTGCGAAGTAAATAGGAAGAACGACAATCCTTCTGGGCAGGGTAGCTTCTGCATGATACAGGGTTAATGGTCCTGGTCCTTTAACCATTAGACTTACAAGAGCCTCCTATCTCATTATGAGCACTAAATGCTTTTGATTTTATGGTGCATTGAAGTGTTGTAGGTCTTTATCCTTATCTACCAACACGCACATGCACAGCGATGTCTTTATTAGCGCGTATATACCTGCGCTTAATTTTTCCTGACATACACATTTTTTTCTGACAACCATGTTCGCCTTTTTTTTATTTTTTTATTAAATTTTATTGATCATTTCACATCAAATAAACATCACTATGAAGTACATTACACAGTGCAAAGGCAGGTATCTATACATTACACAATAATGCAAAAGCCATTAAGAGCAGGTCAAGAGCATGCAAGCCATCACCTATGAGCCTTTCAGTCAGAACACAAGGGAGAGTGGCAGGGATATGGGAGGGGGGGGGGGGGGGGGGGGGGGTAAAGTGCAGCACAGCAATACATTAACATGTCGATCACATTATCCATAAGAACAGGAGATTAGATAGTGGTCACAGACAGTAGATAGGTAGTGAGAGGTGACCAAATATCCCGGGGCCAGGATGGTGCAGGCAGCTCCTCAGCATAACAGACCAATTGATCTCGACAGTAGGTCAAGTCCTGCAGCCACAGTTTGGTAGTGGGGGCCAGCCTACTCTCCCAACACAGAGACCCTCCGCTTGGCCACTAGCAACGCAATGGTCACAAATCGCCGACAGGAGGCCTTAACATCAGCAACAAGACCAAGAAGACAGAATTGAGCAGTACAGTCCAGAGGCAGCCCAACCTTGAGGTTTATAATCTTTACAAAATCACCCCAATAGGAGAACACCTTGGGACAAACCCACGCCAAATGATAACCAGCATTGGCATAGCCAATAGGTCTCGCCTTTGTGACCTTATAAGTGTTTAGCCATGCAACAGTTGCATAACTAAATACTTATAAGGTCCCAAAAGCTACACCTATTGGCTATGCAAAGCGGCCGTGTGGCCGCAAAAGTGAAAGTTATCACGATCAAACATCAAATCGGCCGTGCGGACGCAAAAGTGAAAGTAATCGCTGTAAAGCGCGGCACACACGCCCATGCACTGTAGCTCTAGGCTGGCCTGGTAGCACTTTTTGGAGCCCCCTTAACAAGTCTCGCCAGACGAGCGCATGCACTGGGTCAGGCGAGACCTAAAAATCAGCGTCAGGGGCTCCGCAGCGTTTACAGGCGGCAGAGTCACGCAGACCATATCGGTGCAATTGGGCAGGCGTATAATACAGCTGATGTATATATTTGTATTGAACCATTCGCAGATTCCCGTTCGATGTCAACTGCCCAGTTAGGCGGCAGCAGCCCACCCATTCATCCTCAGCCAAAACGCGCGGTAAGACTGCGTTCCATTTGTGCTATGCCACCACAACAGAAGTAGCTGCTTCCCTCTGTGATATCAGATATAGTCTGGTGACCAATTTCACCCTAGAGGGAGTAGTATATAAGAGTTGCAGCGCCTCCAGCGTAGGCGGCTCCGCAGGAAATTGCGAATACAGCCCGCGCATGGCCGACCGCAATCTGGCATAGGTGAAGAGTTGCATAGCGGTGAGAGGGCCATCAGCAGCCAAGGCTGCCGAGGCAATGAACCTGCTCCCGGGGTACACATCTTTCATGGTCACCAAGTTCATGTCACGGAGGATCCGCAGAGCACCCGCCTCAGTGGTAACCGAGAGAGTAGTGTGATGAAACAAAGGCATACCGGGCGCATAAAGTGGCAGCTTCTGCGCTCGTCTACCCAGCTCCTTAACCGTGGTTTGAACAGTGTCAAACTCCCCCTTCTCGAACACTGTGCGAGTATTAACAATCATGGCCTTGAGCGGTATGGGATGCACCGCCCTAGCCTCAACCGCCACATGGGGGATATAGGCAGGATCGTGTTGCCAACAGTACGCAAAGTGGGCCTGCGCACACAGGTAATATAACTGGAAATCAGCCACCGCAAAGCCACCCAGCTCATAAGGGAGCGTAAGTGTTTCCCATCTGAGACGAGGCTCCCCCTCCCCCCTCAAGCCAATGTAACTAAAAGTGAACGAAGGGAGTTGAAACAAGCATTGGCATAGCAAATAGGTCTCGCCGCGACAGTTGCATAACTAAACACTTATAAGGTCCCAAAAGCGAGACCTATTGGCTATGCCAATGCTTGTTTTAACTGCTGCAATCTATTGAAGCCTCACGGAGAACATCGGCCACGAAAGTGATCGCGATCAAACATCAAAGCGGCTGCGAAAGTGAAAGTAATCGCGGTAAAGCGCGACGCCCGCGCACTTGCACTGTAGCTCTAGGCTGGCCTGGTAGCACTTTTTGGAGCCCTCACAAAACGTCTCGCCAGACCAGCGCATGCGCTGGGTCAGACGAGACCTAAAAATGACGTGACAGATGTATCGGTATATTCAAAAATAAATACAAAAAACGGGGGAGGACCACCATTTTGACTAAAGCCAATCAGTCAGCGAAGGAAAGGGGCAGTTTAATCCAACGGGCAACCTGCTCCTCAAGACGTGCGATAGCCACTCCATAGTTGGCTCGCACCACCTCCTGGGGATCGCGGTGTAACCACACACCCAGATATTTCACTGCATCAGTACACCACACCAAAGGAAATTCTAAATCAAATGGAGACGTACAGTCTGTAAGGGGCAATATCATGGACTTATACCAGTTTATACCGAGCCCAGAAAACCACTCAAAGCGAACATACTCCCGAAGGAGGGGGGGGGGGGGGGGGGGAGGGGTGGGGGCAGATGAAGGGCCGGCTCACGCACATAGTACCATGTCGTCCGCATACATGGAGACCGCCAGAGGACGTTGAAGAAAGCGCAGCGCCGCCCGGGAATAACGCTGCCGCAAGATACAGGCCAGAGGTTCAAGTATGAGCGTAAACAGCAGCGGAGAGAGCGGGCATCCCTGATGCCTGCCACGATGGATAGGGATCGGATGAGATACCGGACCATTAATCCGCACACGGGCAGTAGGGCAGGTGTAGAGTAATTTGATCCAATTAGTGAAGACAAAGAGGCACCCCCATACGATGTAGAATCGCAAGCATGTAAGACCAGGAGACGGAATCAAAGAGGAGTAAGAGGCAGCAAGTCGGACCCCAGCCCACCTGGTGGCGACAGAAGACACCGCTTGCTTGGCGAGATGAGTCTCCTGTAGAAGAGCAATTCGAATACGATGACGGTCAAGATAAGAAATCATTGAGTCCCCTTACATTCCAACTAAGCCATGATATTATATTGTCTTGTCGGCAGAGTCAGTCATGTCCCGATACCAAAAGGCGGAATTCCATCACAATGGTCACATACAGCCCCCAATATTACCCAACCACAACCGCAGTGCACTACCAATATACAATTCAAAACATTGCAAACCCCAACAACCCGACCCACCCATTCCAGCAGCATAAACCTGCTGTGACACCCCAGAAAACAGAAAAGAAAGCACCCCAGAACATGTCGCAGATTGGGCAAAGCATACAAGTAGGACCTCCAATCAGAAAAAAATGCGACCAAGACACCGAAATGTGCCAATACATAAAGTACAACTTTGTGTGGATTTCCCATTCAGAGAAGCACCAGAGACCCCTGGCACCCCGTGAAGTACAGGGTGGGCCGAGACAGAAAGGATGGAGCCATCCAAAGCTGGGTACAGGTGTCCCCATGCGGCCACACCTAGTACCAGGACAACAAAGGTCCTCCCCCCACCAGCATACATTAATACAGTCATTGCAGTCAAATCAACAAAGGCAACATGGAGCAAAACACCCAGATAAATACAATAAGACATAATTAAACATCTGAAGGTGCGCCTTAAGACATTAGAGGCGACCAAAGCCGACGGATAGGGACAACCGAGACATCAACGTGCAAGGCAGGGATCTGGAAAACAATACAAAAAAGAAAGCCAAGTCCCCCCACTTGACCCTCAGAGTCAGTCTCCCATCTACCCATGTTGCGGCGAGCGACGCTCCAGCTGCCGAAGGTATTGAAGTGCCTCTTTAGGGGTAAGGAAGATGGGGGCCTTTCCATTATGTTGAATGCGCAGGCGCGCCAGGTAGAGCATTGCATAGGGAATGCTGAGAGATTGCAGTTTTTTCTTCACGGCATGGAACTCCCTGCGCGCCTGCTGCACCGCCACCGTGAAATCAGGGAATAGCTCCACCTTCATTCCCTGATAACTCAGGCTGCCCTTCTCCCGGGCCAGCCGCAGCACAGTGTCCCGGTAAATTAACAAGCGGGCTATAATGGGACGGGGTGGCGCCCCCGGGGATAGGCCTGGCAGCCAAGGAGCAGTGGGCTCTTTCAACAATGAGAACTTTTGAAAAGTGCTCCGCCCCAAACAAAGAGGTAAGTAGCGACTCCATATACAGTTCCATAGGCCCAGTGTTGGTCGATTCCGCAATCCCGGTAATTAGTAAGTTGTTCCATCTAGACCGGGCCTCAATGTCCTCGTTCTAATGACCTCCAAGAGCTTTTCCATGCTCGCACACAAGGTTCTAACTGCGTCCACCCGATCCTCGGTCGTAGAGATACGCTGCTCAGCCTCAGCCAGCAGTGCTCCGTGTTTATCCAGCCTGGACGCCATTGTGTTCATACGCATGTTCAGATTGTCAATTTTGGCGTCAATAGTATGTAAGCTCTGCTGCATGGCTATCATCATGCGCTCCAGTTTTGCCCCAGATCCCAGCTCATGATCAGGTTCTGCGTCCGAAGTGGGGAGCTTTTTGGCCTCAAATGTAAGCTAACTCTGCTGTTTGTCGGTGCGCCCCATAGCTGATCAAGCATGCACCAGAGGCGCACAAAAGAAAGGAGCGGCGGCAGACAACGGCAGAACCAGAGGAGGCAATAAGCAGCGCTATGGCGCCAGCACCAGAAGCCCCAGGATGTGGATCGCACAGTCAAACTGCCAAAAGCCGCAAAGAAGGCGCACAAAGCTGCAGGGGCCCACCGATCTACAGGCACAGAGGGCACACCGCACACAAAGCGACGAGGAGATGCGCCACCCTAGGCCCCCCGGTCACCAGCAGCCACAACACTAGGCCCCAAGCCTCAAAACAGGCAGTGCAGATGCTCCAGGGATGATCGCCCACCACAGCAGGCCCCAAGAGTCTGCCGCCCTGTGGAGCTCACAAGGACGCGTGGGCGAGGGGCGAAAGGACCCAAAGAGCACCAATCAGTGAGGGCAGGACCGTGATGCAGGCAAACCGCAGGCCAGGACCAAAGCAGACCAGGGGCGCGGAAACCCCGTACCGCGCTTCACAGAACCCCCGGCGGCAGTGGAGTAGGTCCAGCGAGGCCCGCAACCGTCAGCAGCCTCACCTCGGTGTCGTCCAGGCAGGGGCAGCCGCCGCGTTCAGCAGTGGGGACAGCACAGCGGCCGACACCCCGCAGCAGCCACCAGGTGCAGCAGAGCGGCAGAGCAGGACCTCCGAGCGCCGCCGCAGCAGGCCCGACCACAGCCGGGGATCACTGCGCCCAAGGCCGGGCTGGTGTCAGGGGAGGATCACGCACCACGTTGCCGGGCCGTAGGCATCCGGAACACACCGCTCTGCAGAATGAGCGCTACCAGAGCAACGCAGGTTCAGCCCCACAATGCCGCCTGGGACACCTCTCCAATCCGCCAGCAGATCGACGCACTTCACACCCGGGAGAACAGCCGCGGGACAGCAGGTCACCAGAGGGGGTGGAGCGGCGCCGCCATTACACACGGGATCCGGAGGCAGGCAAAGACGAAGCGGCAGGACAGCAACTTCAGAAAGACACCAGACTGGAGCCAAGACGGTAAGGAGGGCAGATCCGGGCCATGGAGGTGTGGATGGCATTAAATTCACCAGGATATTAGGCGGATTGGAGTCTCGGCCAGCAGAGCCACACTAAAATACGGCCATCTTGCTCCGGGCTCCCTAGCGCCCCCCTACAACCATGTTCACCTTACTGTGATGTTTCTTGCTGTGGCCTACCCACCCCAAGTTGCCATAAATGTCAGCCCCATTGGCGACTCTACTAGTTTTGAAGAATCATCTACTCGTTTTGTAGTATCATCTACAAAGATACTCAGCAGTACACACTTGCTCTTTTGCCCCCCCCATAATGATTGAATAAAGTTGTATCCTGTTCTGAGATCAATCTACCCCTTCCACATTTATTCTGTCAAGACGGCGCTTACATCGAGCGTGTTTCCCCGGCAACCACTCCTTTGGTAACAACCCTCCGATTGGTCGAGGGATGACGTTTCGAGCAATCTGATTCGGGATTGGTTAATGTACCCTGTTACTATTGGCACCCGCGTGACCACGTCACTCGTGACGTGACTCCGCCCATCTGGCAGCCTCCGGTAACTCAGCTTAAAACAGAAGCCGCTTTCCCTGTTACCCTGTCATCTGGGTCCAGTTCAAGAGGGTACTTGCAGGCACTAAGCGGGTGTCAAGCACTGAAGGCGCGTGTCCTCCTCCTCCGCCTGACCAGATAAGTAACGTGGCATTTTGATTCTGCCTTTAATAATCGCGCTCTTTTCTCTCTTTTTCAAACCCTTAGGGTGTGCCATTGTTGCAACCACCCCCCCCTCCCGAGACCCATGATGTAGTTAGTGACTGCATCTTATGTGAGATTCCTTCTTCCTTATTAATACTTAGTGCCCAAATGCGCAATACTTATAAAGCTCTATGCTTAGTGTTTTCTCACATAAGTTTTTGCTTAAATACTACTCATGATGGGCATATTTCTTGACTCTCTCTGTGAGTTTCTTTCACTGAATTGATTTTTGTTTGACCACCTGTAGTGAACAATGTTCCTGAAAAGTAGCACGTACTGTTAAGTGTTACTGCTTATGTGCACTGCGTAGAGCATCAATATTTGTATTTTCATCTGTGATTTGCGGATTGAATTACAGCTAATGACTAGGTTTGTCTTCTTTTTTATGTGTTTGTTATGTCCAACCAGAATAAACTCTGTTCCTCCCACACACGAGGGATACCAGGTGACACGTGTATACAGATTTTTACACTTTTTACCTTTTTTTCCACACTCAGCACCTCAGGTCAGGGTGGGCCTTAGTGCACCTATACCGCCGGGGTCTACACTTATTGGTCCTGAAGAATACCCGTTTAAATTACAAACACATAGGCAGAAACAGGTTGACCACCTCTTAAGTGGACTCTGCTGAACAATGTATTCAGCATTTCGTCCTCCACCTTGTTTTTAGTGTGTCCGATTGGCTACTAATAAATTTTTTTACACAATTGTGATACTTTTAACATTCACTCCTTCACTATTCACCACACACGAAAAACCAGCTCCGCAGTAGTTCTGGCGTTGTAGCACACCAGGGTGGCACTCGGCCTCTCCTGGTGGGGCCCAATGATGAAGCATGTCACCAAACAGGTTTGTGAGTGAGGGCTTTATAAAGATCCAACTCGGATTCTTCTGTCATGCTCTACATTCATTATTTGCAAGGCATACTCTTCTGTTGATTAGGATTAAACAAGTCATTATACATCTCCCTTGTAAAGAAAGTAGAGCGTTACAGACTGAACACACTTATTAGCAAATGTTTAGCTACAAAATATGGAACAATCTGACCCACGTACCGGGGGATTGGATAAAGATTTACATCGGTGTAAAAATTGTCATGCTCTTTAACGTCGCAATTTACATGTAGAAAAGGGGCTCACAAATAAAGCCATTGGATTTGTAGTGAAAGTTAGGATGTCTGCAAAGAATTAAGGGTCTGATTACAATGCCGGTCGGACCACCTGTCCGGCCGCCGCAGCCGAGGTCCGATTCCCACCGCTGAGGTCAGGAAAGCTCCACCCGCCATATTACGATGCAACCGCTGCTACTGTGGAGGTCTCTTTGTCGGCGGTGCACATCTCCCCAGACATGTCGCTGCAAGTGGGTACAAATGCACAGATAACGTGCAGTTGTACACATACATGGCACACATGCACCATGCATCCCATTGCTGGAGTGTGGGGATATATGCACAGTCCAGTCAATGGGGATACATGCCACATGAGGACTTACCTGGATTACGCTGCCCACAAGACCGTCTACTTCGGGGTGCCGCTGCTGAGGTGTAGGGGGGGGGACCTAGAGTAAGGGATCCATGCCGGCTTACGCAAGGTAAGAGGGGATTCAGCTGAGCCTTCACCCCTATTCCTTAGTTTCCACAACTCGAGCCATCCAGCCGTACCACCAGTCGGGACGTCAGAAACCCACATCGTAATCAGGACGGTGGTCGGAGATCACTGTACAGCTCTATGGATGCAGGATGCCTCCGACTGCCACTGTCTGAGTCGGTGGTCTTTCAGCAGTCAGTTGGAGTATGTGATGCATGCTACCAAAGATACCTTTGATGGCCTGATGCCTCCGAAGGGACCGCGGAATGAGGTTCACGGTCCTCATATTCAGGCCTTAAGACTTTGTATTTATTGTGGTTTAAATGTTACATTTAGGAGCAAAAGAAGATCTCTTGATGTGCACCAAGATTCTTAGCAAAGATTTATATATTCGAAGAGAACAGTTTCCTCTATATTTGGCTTACGCGGTTACAATACACACATCACAAGGACTACTCTTAGATTATGCAATAGTTAGAATTGCATATACCGTATTCAAAGAAGGAATGCCATACTTTGAGCTGTCTCGCATACAAAAAAAAAAATAACTAGACTCAATATTTTCTATTTTGATTATATGAAATTGAATCCAGGCAGTAGTTATGTCAGGGAAAGCACTCATTTGCTTAACACATACGCTTCTCATGGTGAATATCCCAAAAACCTAAAAAGTGTTTCAAAAGAAAAATCACACAAAACTACAATTATGAAGAGGATTTGGAGCAACTTAAAAAGATAAAACAAAAACACACGAAAGTTACAAGACATCAGTTTAAAATGGTATTGTGTGCAATAGCACTGATTGTCAACCTTCGTTTATACTTAGTCAAAGAACAAATATAACATGTCGAGCAACCTTTTGACAAAAACCTTAAATCTTCATCAACAAATTGTGTCTAAAAACCACATATGCTACATAGGGCTATGGTAGATATCTGAGGTGATGTTCAGATTGTCGACAAATCGCAAAATAATCAAGAATTCTGTATGGCTGTTCTACAAATAAGAGCTAACAAGACTCATCAGAGTTCTGACCTCTTTGGTGAAAGGTATTTTTGGGGACATGAAGGCTTCCATTACCAAAATGTAAGCTCCATCATTACAGAATTTGAAAGATTTGTATACCCGACTGCAAATCAGTTTTCAAAATGTAATATGCAATACCATGCAACCAAACTGGTGTCCAAACTGTACATTAGAACTTGTGTCAAACCCCTGTTAAAAATGGCCGACTAAATATGTAATTGTGATGATTCACAGATGTACTCAGAATAAAAGAAAAATCAATGTGTATTTCTAACTTAACTGCACCACAAATGTCCATTTTCACAATGGTATAGATTTGTTTCTCCCCTGTGTTTCATGATGACTACTATCATTTGACCATGTTCAACTTTCAATATTCTAACACATGGCATACTAATGTAACAGAAATGTTACATCTATCTGAGAAACACATAAAAAGGAAAACAATTGATTTTTGTTTTTTGATATGTAGCCTACATATTTTTTTGTCCCTCTATGCTGCATGGCACTGTACTTCAGGTTGTGTGATTGCACTACTCCACCATCCACTGAAGTATAAGACACAGCAAAAAAACGGTATCACACCATAGTTCACTGACATATTGCACTAAAATGTATGACAACCAACTCCTCTGTATGCAACTCCGCAGTACACCCCTCCATTGTAACACAGCATACGAGTCTCATATTACAAAACGCTGCACGCGAGTCCACTCAATCTACTTACTCCAATATAGATATTAATATCTAATCCTGTCAACAGAACCATAAGCTAAAAGAGTCAATATTTCACTGGACTATAATAGTGTACAGCTGAGTATTTAATTTAACCACAGAGAGTAAACTTACCTTTTATCAGTACATTAGAGTCTATAATATTTTCATTTACCTGGAAACATTTTACATGATTAACACAAGCTTGTTATATTTGGGTAGTCTTTAAAAGATCTTTATTTTTCTTCATTTTTGTTTGCAGGATTTTTGCTGGAACATTTTAATGCTTTTCTAAAAAGAGCCAACATGAACAATAAAAGAACAAAAAAACGAACAGGATGGGGGATAACAAACGGGAGGGGAAAAGAAAAACCCAAGGATGTTGGGGAGGAAAAATGAGAAAATCACTAGCTCAAATAAAAAAACAGTAAGTGGCAGTACTTGCATACTGGTCCACTATATGGCCATTCTGCGCAAAAAAGTCGACTGGCACAGCTGTGCCAGATTCAGGATATAGAGTAAAGCAGATTGAGTGGTGGCTGGTGGAGCTGTAGACAATGCTGCAAAGTTTGAAGGGGTAAACAGGGTTGGTAGCTGTGGCCACTACCGATATTGTTGCAGCGGGCTCCTACACCTATCTCACGCTTGCTTTCAGCACAGGTGAATTGTGTGGAGTGGATAGCCTCAGATGCTTCCTCGTGTTAGTTGCACCAAAGGAATACTGGTACCATGTACCACAGGAGATAACTTCCTGGCACAAATTACATGTCACCAGCTACACATTTAATTTCTTCTACGCAGGTGGAAAAGTGAAGAACTGCAACACCAAAGACTCCTTCATGCACTTACTGCGTTCCACCTCTTGTTCTTCTTGCATGATAACCAGCCCAATCTCCTCTCCCTTCTCCTCCTGCTGCAGTCCAAGATGTTCTTCCTCAGTCATTGTCAAATACAGAGTTTTAACAATGGTGCCTGCAAAAACCAATAATTTTCCTTGAGGGAAAGACCTCAACCTTCCCCTTAAAGACACACTGTAAATGATACAAAATGGGTGGCTACTTCCTGTAATTTCAAATGTTTTTATCCAATAAAAAAGGTGTTTTACAACCACGGTACTGCCGAGATAGTATTTAGAAGTACTGCGTACCCGCTAACAAAAAAGAAAAATGTAAATTGTTGCTCATTAACTTTACATATACATAAACTAGACAGAACAGCCTTTGTGTATTTTGACAAACTATGTACATAATTACATCAAAACTTAATATTAAAACGATTGCTTTATGTGGGCTACCAAAACAGTCCAAAAGTAACCCAAAACTTAAGAAAAATAGCCACCAACTATAGACAATATGAATTATGATAGAAAGTGACAGTCAATGGGATTTAAACACAGCCCAAAAGTACTACATTACACTAAAATCAAACATAGCGGTGACTGCAGCGAAGTAATAGATGTATTATTCAGTTACCAAAATAATACTGATACAATTTGGGATACCTTAGAATATTCATTGAACATGCGCAGACAAGGTACTGCTTTCCAAACTGATTTTATATCACTATTTCTAAATACAAAGATACCTTTAATTTCTCGGATTGTATAGATTCATGTTTTACACCAAAAATCCATAAAAATGTAATAGGTAAAAATCAAAAGGTTAAAGCTTAGTTGGAGTTAGGAATATATTATTTATAACAAAAAAATATGTTTTTTTAAACTACACATACATTTGAAATTACAAAGTTATAGCCCTAACTGTAAGCTATATCTTCCAGCACCGTCCAAACAATAAGTTACTTACCTCATTACATAGTGCTATCAAAAATGTTGACACACCACATGGACTATAACTCGCCAAGCTACATTATGTCATTATAGCTGTAATAAGTGTTGTTAGGAAAGCTAAAGCTGAACATAGTAGCAGTGATGATACATGAACGGCTCTAAGCACTACACAGAGGGAACAAACTACAGTTCATGCGGTGTGTCAAGCTTTTTAATAGCACTATGTTGTGAGGTGAGCAACTTACGCTATTGTTTGGATGGAGCAGAAATAATTTACAGTTAGAACTAGAACTTTGCAATTTCAAATGTTTGTGTACTTAACAGTAATTTCATTATTGTTGTAATAAATAATGAGTTCCTTACTATAACTAAGCTTTGGTTTTCTTCATTGAATAGATAGAAGAATAAATGAATACCCAATTTCAAACACATAAATAACAACTTACTATGTTAATTGCCAAAGTAAAATTCTGACAATCTAGTTTGCCAGAATGATAAGCCGCTTTCTAGCAAATAAGCCAAGACAGCGCGCGCACACAAATAAAACTGTCAAAAGTTGCTATGCTTGGATGTACATCTTTGCAACTAATGCAGTTATCTTATGCATGTGCCATGCAGGATAACACAATGTATTATCACAAATATAGATTATAAGGAATCAATACTGGATTCCATACCTCATCAAAACACATAAGTAAATAAAACATTATGCAGATATTGCTAGAGACTTTTCCTCAATGGGAAACACTATATATCTGAGTATCCAGGAAAAGGAAAAAAAATCCACAGTTAACTTAAATTAACCACAGCTACAACCACTTCACTGTCAACACTGAATGTATTACCGGTGTTAACTTACACTCAGGAAGCCTGCAGGAAAGGGACATAGAGCAATATATGTGACTAAAAATTGCAGTTCATTTCATGGACATGGGTTAATAAATCATTTACTAATTGCTTTTGTATGCAAGCTGCGTGCATAAAGCAAATGCAGGTTATTGCTACAGGAGCAAAACCATCCAGTTCAACAAGATTGCAAGCGCCCTAAGGAAGGTAATTAACAAGCCTTTAACCATTTTACTGTAGCATACATGTCAAGTCGGGCATTAAACTTCACCTAAACTTTTTGCCATACCCAGAAAAAGTGCAATACACGCAAACTACATGTCACCTATAAGATAGTTGCCCAATGAGAAACAAATAATTCATGGACACGTGATCAAAGTGAAAATATACCTACATCGGTGTACTGGGATTAGATATGGGTACATGACATTGGAAGTGAAATATTTTAGATGACATCTTTAGTCTTGGTCATTTATCTACACTACTAAATTTTCAAACTGAGGGGCTACCAACATGACATCTGTGGATAGACTGCATTTTAACATCAACAAAAGAAAAAATACTTTAAAATCAAGTGGATAAAACTGCTCAATGTAAGGAAAGGATTTCTGTATGAAATCTCTCTAAAAATTATCACACTCAACAGAATAAAATACTGTTGGGAAATAAAAAGTTGATCCTTCTTCTAAAGAGCATTAATCTTCAACCTTAAGAGCAGGGCTTAAAAAAAAAAAAAAAAAAAAGTCATTCTACTCAATTTAAAAAAAGATTTACCAGCTTGCTAAACTCTACTGCAAAAAGATTCCAAAAGAACAAAGGCGCTTTGCAATTTTTTTTAAATCGCTTAAGATCAACTGAAGATATGATTGAAATCTAACTGTTATCCAGAGATAGTTTAAAAACTATTATCATGCTATGATCAAACTTGGATGCGTGTATGGTCTATAGTTTCCAAAAAGACTTTATGAAAACAAAAAACTTTTTACGAGTTTTACCTTTTCAGACCCTTTGGTCCTCAAGATCAGTTAACTCTCCATAGAAAAAAGCAAACACTTCCTGCATTCTTCTGGGTGAAAAGGCAACTCCGCCTAATATCAATGTTGACCTCAGTTTACGATGTATGTTTGGCATTGAGACTAAGCATTTTACAGGGCAGATACCTCCAGTTACCATTCAGGATTTCAATTCAAAAGTATTTCAATTTAAAAAGATTTTCCAGTAGAAGTTACAACAAACTGGCAAGACATCAATAGACTCCCTAAAATGCTGCTGTCAAAAATGTTAATTTACCATGTAATGGAACTCCAATTGGAATGTGGATTCTCGCACTCCATGTGATTAAGTAATCAAGGTGGAGTTTATTTAGGGTGCCTGGTAAGTAACTCCCTCCTGAGCTGGAGGGCAAAAAATGTGAAAAAATGAAAGCGTTAGCTCCCGTAGGAGTAACGTCCCTTACTCAGCACTCCGATGTTTACAATTTCAAATAATGGTGCTCTAAGCTGTGAAAATGTGTATTTTAATACTTTCTTTAATTCAAATTCTTAAGAAGTTCATATAAAGTTCATACTATTTCTCACATAGTATTCTACAGATTCTTTTCAACAATCCTTGTATGTTCTATCCTGTATTTCTGCCCTATGCATTTCGGGCAAACCCTTCGTCAGGGGACTTGCATTCTGCAAGCATAAAACGTTATTCAAATCACAAGGTAAACCACAATTATCATGCAAAAATATTTGAGTTTTCATGGGAGTACAGACAGCTGGATAATCGTTTCAAACTTAATAAACCAATTTCTTAAAAAAACCTTCAATCCCCATTCTGGTCTCGCTCTAAATCTTATGGTCACTATGAAGGATTGTAAGGCACAATTATCAAAATCCTGTTTTGAGAATGCACCAGTTAAAAATGGAGAGATAAATGCAAAAATTACTCGAAACGGAAATAGCAGAAAGGAACTGGGGATCAATTGGAGAATCGCCTGAAGGAATCCTGACTAAAATGTAGCTACTACAAAATCCTACGTGAATGGCAATGAACACCACAAAAGTTAAAATAAATAGAAACCTAATTCCTAATACTATCTGCCGGCGCTACAGTGAACGTGACATCGAATCCATACTGTGGTTGTGCTCAAGATTATCACATTTTTGTTTCCAGGTATGGAACGACATGAGAGAAGTGTCTGGATATAGCTTTCAAAGTATGCAAAGTCTTGCTCTTCCATGCAGTGTGCCTGGCATCCTTGCAAATAACAAACCATTGGAGAAGAATGTAACTGCACTCGCAGTACCCAAATCTACATTTCATGGCATTGGAAAACACCAAATGCACCTACTTATGAAGAAAATAGCAAAATCGGGGATGACAGGTGTCGGCCTAATTTACCTTGGCAGAGAAGATGGATTCACATATGTATTCTTGTTTGACTGGAATGGTCTTATAGTAGTCTTTTTACAATTTAAGCTTATAACCTCGTATATGGGAGAGCTGCCCACACTGAAGTCATAGATGCTGCGAGGTTAAGAGATATAAATGTTGTACTGGATGAATGAAGATTTGATATAAATGGTAACAAACAGAGTGGCCCTATTACTCAATCAATTGCACTAGATAGGGTCACCTAATCACTACATTCGTAGGAAGTAGGTATAGTATTTGGAAAGTTATATTCTTGGCAGTGTTGACTTACAACATGGTTTTGATTGGGGCTGTTGAGATGAACTACACATTTGAGTTTAGTTTGTGGGATTGAAATAGAGGTTTACTGGTTTTGGGGATTTATTTATACAGCCGCTGTATGAAGAGTTAGATTTAATATAAGTTGAAATAGTTTGTTACTGATGACTGAACCCTAGTAGGAGGAGTTATGGCTATGATGTTTCCATTTTTATATCTGCTTTTTCATTTTACCTTATTTTTGGAATTGGACAAAACAAAATCTCGGAATGTTAATTTTTTCTTTTTTGAGTAAAAAGCATTCTTGCCAGTTGCAAAATTTTTCAAAACTTTCATGTTCCACTTCATATTTACTTTCTATGTAAAGTAGAATATTTTTTTTTTGCACAATTTTATAGAGCGCGACCTTGACCCGAATCCAATCGGGTATCAGAGCGATTTACATAGCACCAGTTCCAGTTACGTTACATGAGGACACACATTCATTTTTTGTTGGGCACGGGGAGATTAAGTGATTTGCCCAGAATCACAGGATGTTCAGCGTCGTTACCGAGACTCAAACCCAGTTCCTCAGGTCCGAGGTCGAGCGCCCTAGCCGTTAGGCTAACTCCTCTCCCCAACCAGTAACCAGTGTCATATATTTGTTGACGTCTCAACTTAATCTGCAGCCAAATATTATTTAGTACAAATCATTAAGGAAATATCCTGGAATCTTCACTTCCTGTCTTGTTTTCAGATGGTATTGCAGACGCAGTTGAGTTGTAGATTTTACATACTAGTAATATGTTAACTTATGCGTATGACTCAATTTAGTTATTTGGCTTTGTATTATCACTGCACTCTTCACTACACTTTTAAAAGCTGCTGTTGAGGCAGTTGCTGCTTAGCTCCCTGTAGCATTAGGACAATATAATATATATTTTGTTTCAATTTAACGTTTAGAGTTACATCAATAAAGTTCATTTTGATCAAATCTAGCCTGCTTGGAGTTTAGTACTTCTTATACTACACCTTGATAATATTTTGGTCCAACCTTTAAAAGAAAATGTGGTTTCTTTGCTTCACTTGGTTCAAGTTTGATGTTTTTCCAGTTAGGTGATATTTCATCTGTATCAAAAGTATGGCAATTTATTCTTTTGGTTAATCAAAGGAGTACTAGTTTTCAGCAATGGGCAGACATTTCTTTTTAAAACAATGTTCATGCTGTGGCTTACATGGTAAATTTGAAAAAATGAAAGCGTTATCTCCCGTAGGAGTAACGTCCCTTACTCAGCACTCCGATGTTTACAATTTCAAATAAAGGTGCTCTAAGCTGTGAATATGTGTATTTCAATACTTTAATTCAAATTCTTAAGAAGTTTATATAAAGTTCATACTATTTCTCACATAGTATTCTACAGATTCTTTTCAAAAATCCTTGTATGTTCTGTCCTGTATTTCTGCCCTATGCATTTCGGGCGAACCCTTTGTCAGGGAACTTGCATTCTGAAAGCATAAAACGTTATTCAAATCACAAGGTAAACCACAATTATCATGCAAAAATATTCTAGAGTTTTCATGCTAGCAACAGAAAAAGTTTTTTAGAATATCAAAAAGCTGTGAGCGGAAAGAGTACCAGACAGCGAGAGTGTTTGGATCATAGGCTAGGTTACAGTAAACGTGCTCACTCGGTACGTCTATTACGTGTGTATTAACAGAGTTAAACAGTTGTAGTGGTCTTGAAGAAAAGACAGATGATATAACCGTGGAATCATGAAAAAGTCGTGAAGGGTAAAAAATGGATTCATGCGAGATTTTCGTGGGGGAAAAAATACACGGTGTAGTAGAGTGAAACGGTGTTAGAAAATAAACGGTAATAAATAGTTTGACCTTTTTAAGTGATTGCTTGAAATCCTAACAGCATGTCATGAAGTTCCACGACATAATTAGAAGTAAACGGTACTTTCTGAAATAAAGATGGTTTCATATGTAGTTTAGCGAACGGGAAATTCAAACGCTGTTGTTAATGCTCTACAGACCGTCAAAACGGCAGCCATATATTGAATCTTACCGCGATGTGAAAAGTTCAGTCGGGTTCCGCTGTGCGACCTCTCGTTCAGTTTCAAAGACTGATTACTTCCGGGTGTTAAAAATACGATTACGGGTAAATCACGTGGTGATAGAATGTGAAAAAAGACTGCAGCATCGTGAATGCGATAATGCATGCCAAGGTAATCCTACGCGTACGTAATCAATAACGCTCATAAGGTCGTACGGTCCAAATTGTGGCTGTAGGTGTGGATCACCTGATCATAAAAATGAAAAGAATACGGTGGAAAGAAATTCAAAATGAATTAAGTTACATGAATTGAACATGCAGTATGTGATTATGTGAATCAAAGTTTGAGTTTGATAGAATGGAAAAGAAACCAAACTCAATGGTGTCAAAAATGTAAATCACGTGATGGTAGAATGTAAAAGGAGACTACAGCATTGTGACAGCGTTAATGAATACCAGGGTAATCCTACGTGTACGTAATCAGTAACGGTCGTAAGGTCGTATGGTCCAAATTGTTGCTGTAGGTGTGGTCACCTAATCATAAAAAGAATACGGTGGAATAAAGTTACATGGATTAAACGTACGGTATGCAATTGTGTGGATCAATAAAGTTTGAGTTTGATAGAATAGAAATGGAACCAAACTCAATGGTGTCAAAAAATGATGTCGAGGGTAAAGCAAGTAAAAGTAATCGCAAAGATAATGAATCAGTTCAATCATATCAAAGAATGTGAATTCAAGAATGAAGAGTGAAATTACGAGTGTATAAACATCATACATTACAATATTGAATTTTACAAGAAACAATTAAATTCTAGCCGTTCATTCAGTCCTTTATTTAGGCTGAAGCGTGTCAAGATGGGTGATCCAAAATATCTCTCTTCTTAGAAGATGTTGGGAATTGTCTCTTCCAGGAAGGATAGGTACCTGTTCCAGTATACAGAAACGTAGTTGGCTTGGATTATGGTGCTGTTCGTTAAAGTGCGTGGCTACGGTGGATTTTGTATTCTTGAGTCTGTGGTTGCTTTTGTGTTCGATAATCTGTGTTTTTATTTTTCTCTGTGTTTTTCCCATATATGCTTGACCGCATGGACATTTCAACATGTATATAACATTACTGCTGTCACATGTGCCGGTCACTCGTAGTTTTATGGTCGTTCCTTTGGTTGGGTGAAATATTTCACTGCCCTTGAATATAGCGTTGCAA
The DNA here is from genome assembly GCF_964204655.1 of Triturus cristatus. Taxonomy (NCBI): domain Eukaryota; kingdom Metazoa; phylum Chordata; class Amphibia; order Caudata; family Salamandridae; genus Triturus; species Triturus cristatus. The sequence goes on from NC_140584.1 coordinate 333,676,485, forward strand.
TTACTGCAATTATAGCAAGGTAAAGTGCCCCGATATTTTACGTTGAGGGCGTCATCTTTGGGTTTGAGTAATTCCTTTAGGTTACGAGTGCATTTGTACGCAAATCTAGGAGTGTTAAGGAAGATTCCTTTGAAGTCTTCTTCGTGCACGAGTAATGGCCAATGTTTCAAAATGGTTCTCTTGATGTTATAATTTCTGGTTGAAAATTTGGAGATGAATACTGATCTTTGTTCTTCGTTTTTATGCTGTGGAATTAACAACTGTGTTCTTTCGAGTTTCCGGACTCTTTCCTGGGCATCGTTGAGTGTGGTTTCAGGATATCCTCTCTGTTTAAATTTTTGAATGATGGTAGTTTTGGATTCATTGTAATAATTCTGGGTGGAAGAAATTCTCTTGATGCGTAACAGTTGTGAAAATGGTAAATGTTGTTTTAATGAAGGTTGATGGAAACTTGAAAAATTTAAAAAGTTGTTTTTGTCAGTGGTTTTGGTAAACACTTTAGTGCCAAGTTGTCCATCATTGTTAATGACCAGTACATCCAAAAATGGTGTTTCCCTTTTATTGGTGTTAAACGTGAAACCAATTCTGTCATCAAATTGATTAAGTTCTTCAATAACTTTTGTTAATGATAATTCCGTACCGTTCCAAAGTACAAAGATGTCATCTATGTACCTTTTGTACAAAATGAGATTGTTGTTCCAATTCGGGTTGCATAAGATGTGATCCTGTTCAAATTTGTGCATAAAAAGGTTTGCATATGCCGGTGCGGCACAATTTCCCATAGATGTTCCTGATGATTGAATGAAAAAATGGTCACCCCATTTGAAGTAGCTGTGATATAGGGTGAAATGTAACAGTTCCATTAAGAATACTGTGAACATTTCTTCTTGGTCACTTGTTGTTAAGTAGTGTTCCACGGCTTGTAAACCCAAATCATGGGGTATAGAAGTGTAAAGTGATTTGACATCGATTGTACATAATGTCATATCTTTGGTGAATAATGGTCTGTGAGTTTCTAGAAGGTTGAGAAAATGAGTGGTATCTTTAATGTAGGTGCTCATACTTTGAACAATTGGTTGAAGACGTCTGTCTATGAACTTTCCTACTGGTTCGTGGATGGAATTTATGGTGGAAACAATGGGACGAAACGGTGGAGTGTTGGCATTTTTATGGATTTTTGGAATCATGTAGATGTATGGAATGGCGGGATTGGTTTTGATCAAATATTCTCTCTCTTTTGTGCCGATGATTCCTTGGTTTATGGCTAGGTCTATTATTTGGTTCAAAATGTTCTTAAATTCATTGGTAGGATCCCTTTCATGTCTTGAGTAGATGTTGGTGTCATTAACATGTTCATTAACTTTTGTTGTAAAATTCTGTGTCCATAATGACAAGGGTGCCGCCCTTATCAGCTTGTCGAATGGTTTTTTCTTTGTTCTTGGCTAGTTGATCCAATGCTTGTCTTTCCTTCTGAGTTATGTTGGTAGCTTTTGATCGAGGTTGTTTAAATATGTTTTGGACATCCTTCAAGACTATTTTTTCAAAAGCGTCCAGTACTTTATGGCTGACTGGTGAAATGAATTTGCTCGGGTTCCTTAGGCCCAATAATTTGTTCTGGGATTGGTCAACTGTTGTTTCTAGCACATTTGAAAAGAAATGTCTTAACCTTAGTGTACGAAGAAATTTATATATGCATACTTGTGTCTCCACTAAATTTGAATGGTATGTCGGGACATACGAGGTTCCCTTTTGTAATGTTTGCAACTGGAAACTGGAGATGGGTGGTTTTGATATGTTCATAACTAGGGTTAAACAAAAACACGGATTATCGAACACAAAAGCAACATCAGACTCAAGAATACGAAATCCACCGTAGCCACGCACTTTAACGAACAGCACCATAATCCAAGCCAACTACGTTTCTGTATACTGGAACAGGTACCTATCCTTCCTGGAAGAGACAATTCCCAACATCTTCTAAGAAGAGAGATATTTTGGATCACCCATCTTAACACGCTTCAGCCTAAAGGACTGAATGAACGGCTAGAATTTAATTGTTTCTTGTAAAATTCAATATTGTAATGTATGATGTTTATACACTCGTAATTTCACTCTTCATTCTTGAATTCACATTCTTTGATATGATTGAACTGATTCATTATCTTTGGGATTACTTTTACTTGCTTTACCCTCGACATCATTTTTTGACACCATTGAGTTTGGTTCCATTTCTATTCTATCAAACTCAAACTTTATTGATCCACACAATTACATACCGTACGTTTAATCTATGTAACTTTATTCCACCGTATTCTTTTTATGATTAGGTGACCACACCTACAGCAACAATTTGGACCATACGACCTTACGACCGTTACTGATTACGTACGCGTAGGATTACCCTGGTATTCATTACCGCTTTCACGATGCTGTAGTCTCCTTTTACATTCTACCATCACGTGATTTACATTTTTGACACCATTGAGTTTGGTTTCTTTTACATTCTATCAAACTCAACTCAAACTTTATTGATTCACACAATCACATACTGCATGTTCAATTCATGTAACTTAATTCATTTTGAATTTCTTTCCACCGTATTCTTTTCATTTTTACGATCAGGTGACCACACCTACAGCCACAATTTGGACCGTACGACCTTATGAGCGTTATTGATTACGTACGCCTAGGATTACCTTGGCATGCATTATCGCATTCACGATGCTGCAGTCTTTTTTCACATTCTACCACCACGTGATTTACCAGTAATCGTATTTTTAACACCCGGAAGTAATCAGTCTTGGAAACTGAACGAGAGGTCGCACAGCGGAACCGGACTGAACTTTTCACATCGCGGTAAGATTCAATATATGGCTGCCGTTTTGACGGTCTGTAGAGCATTAACAACAGCGTTTGAATTTCCCGTTCGCTAAACTACATATGAAACCATCTTTATTTCAGAAAGTACCGTTTACTTCTAATTAGGTCGTGGAACATCATGACATGCTGTTAGGATTTCAAGCAATCACTTAGAAAGGTCAGAAACTATTTATTACCGTTTATTTTCTAACACCGTTTCACTCTACTACACCGTGTATTTTTTCCCCCACGAAAATCTCGCATGAATCCATTTTTTACCCTTCACGACTTGATTCCACGGTTATATCATCTGTCTTTTCTTCAAGACCACTACAACTGTTTAACTCTGTTAATACACACGTAATAGACGTACCGAGTGAGCACGTTTACTGTAACCTAGCCTATGATCCAAACACTCTCGCTGTCCGGTACTCTTTCCGCTCACAGCTTTTTGATATTCTAAAAAACTTTTTCTGTTGCTAGCATGAAAACTCTAGAATATTTTTGCATGATAATTGTGGTTTACCTTGCGATTTGAACAACGTTTTATGCTTTCAGAATGCAAGTCCCCTGACGAAGGGTTCGCCCGAAATGCATAGGGCAGAAATACAGGACAGAACATACAAGGATTGTTGAAAAGAATCTGTAGAATACTATGTGAGAAATAGTATGAACTTTATATGAACTTAAGAATTTGAATTAAAGAAAGTATTGAAATACACATTTTCACAGCTTAGAGCACCATTATTTGAAATTGTAAACATCGGAGTGCTGAGTAAGGGACGTTACTCCTACGGGAGATAACGCTTTGATTTTTTCAAATTTACCATGTAAGCCACAGCATGAACATTGTTTTAAAAAGAAATGTCTGCCCATTGCTGAAAACTAGTACTCATTTAATTAACCAAAAGAATAAATTGCCATACTTTTGATACAGATGAAATATCACCTAACTGGAAAAACATCAAACTTGAACCAAGTGAAGCAAAGAAACCACATTTTCTTTTAAAGGTTGGACCAAAATATTATCAAGGTGTAGTATAAGAAGTACTAAACTCCAAGCAGGCTAGATTTGATCAAAATGAACTTTATTGATGTAACTCTAAACGTTAAATTGAAACAAAATATATATTATATTGTCCTAATGCTACAGGGAGCTAAGCAGCAACTGCCTCAACAGCAGCTTTTAAAAGTGTAGTGAAGAGTGCAGTGATAATACAAAGCCAAATAACTAAATTGAGTCATACGCATAAGTTAACATATTACTAGTATGTAAAATCTACAACTCAACTGCGTCTGCAATACCATCTGAAAACAAGACAGGAAGTGAAGATTCCAGGATATTTCCTTAATGATTTGTACTAAATAATATTTGGCTGCAGATTAACCCCTTCAGTGCCCATGACGAGATGGTCTCGTCATGGAGCGCGGTTGCGCTGTGCCCATGACGAGACGTCATGAACCCTGCCCGCTAATGCAACGCCCGGCACAGGGCGGGAAAAGGGCGGGGCACTGAAGAGGTTAAGTTGAGACGTCAACAAATATATGACACTGGTTACTGGTTGGGGAGAGGAGTTGGCCTAACGGCTAGGGCGCTCGACCTCGGACCTGAGGAACTGGGTTCGAGTCTCGGTAACGACGCTGAACATCCTGTGATTCTGGGCAAATCACTCAATCTCCCCGTACCCAACAAAAAATGAATGTGTGTCCTCATGTAACGTAACTGGAACTGGTGCTATGTAAAGCGCTCTGATACCCGATTGGATTCGGGTCAAGGTCGCTCTCTAAAATTCTGCAAAAAAAAATATTCTACTTTACATAGAAAGTAAATATGAAGTGGAACATGAAAGTTTGGACAATTTTTGCAACTGGCAAGAATGCTTTTTACGCAAAAAAGAAAAAATTAACATTCCGAGATTTTGTTTTGTCCAATTCCAAAAATAAGGTAAAATGAAAAAGCAGATATAAAAATGGAAACATCATAGCCATAACTCCTCCTACTAGGGTTCAGTCACCAGTAACAAACTATTTCAACTTATATTAAATCTAACTCTTCATACAGCGGCTGTATAAATAAATCCCCAAAACCAGTAAACCTCTATTTCAATCCCACAAACTAAATTCAAATGTGTAGTTCATCTCAACAGCCCCAATCAAAACCATGTTGTAAGTCAACACTGCCAAGAACATAACTTTCCAAATACTATACCTACTTACTACGAATGTAGTGATTAGGTGACCCTATCTAGTGCAACTGATTGAGTAATAGGGCCACTCTGATGTTTGTTACCATTTATATCAAATCTTCATTCATCCAGTACAACATTTATATCTCTTAACCTCGCAGCATCTATGACTTCAGTGTGGGCAGCTCTCCCATATACGAGGTTATAAGCTTAAATTGTAAAAAGACTACTATAAGACCATTCCAGTCAAACAAGAATACATATGTGAATCCATCTTCTCTGCCAAGGTAAATTAGGCCGACACCTGTCATCCCCGATTTTGCTATTTTATTCATAAGTAGGTGCATTTGGTGTTTTCCAATGCCATGAAATGTAGATTTGGGTACTGCGAGTGCAGTTACATTCTTCTCCAATGGTTTGTTATTTGCAAGGATGCCAGGCACACTGCATGGAAGAGCAAGACTTTGCATACTTTGAAAGCTATATCCAGACACTTCTCTCATGTCGTTCCATACCTGGAAACAAAAATGTGATAATCTTGAGCACAACCACAGTATGGATTTGATGTCACCTTCACTGTAGCGCCGGCAGATAGTATTAGGAATTAGGTTTCTATTTATTTTAACTTTTGTGGTGTTCATTGCCATTCACGTAGGATTTTGTAGTAGCTACATTTTAGTCAGGATTCCTTCAGGCGATTCTCCAATTGATCCCCAGTTCCTTTCTGCTATTTCCGTTTCGAGTAATTGTTGCATTTATCTCTCCATTTTTAACTGGTGCATTCTCAAAACAGGATTTTGATAATTGTGCCTTACAATCCTTCATAGTGACCTTAAGATTTCGAGCGAGACCAGAATGGGGATTGAAGGTTTTTTAAGAAATTGGTTTATTAAGTTTGAAACGATTATCCAGCTGTCTGTACTCCCATGTTTGAGACTTTCTCTCAGCTTTCCTGAAGCATCTTTATCCTATTTCAAGCAAACATGCCTTCCAGATAGATAAATCCTGCTTGTACAACCTAGATGTATTCTTGAGTTGCTCGATAGATGTGCTGCTAAATGTATGTAGCCATTAATACAGAATTTTTAGTGAGTTGAGTGCCACATCTGAAACGTGGAATGCATTATAGACTTCACCCCTTGCCTTACTATAGCTGGGTCACAGTATAATAAATCTGATGGCTTCTGTTGGTTGAGGAGGTTTCCCTCCTAGGTAATTTGCGCAGGTGTCCGAGTACAGCCAGGTAACATTTTCACAAAACTAGTGAATGAGGTCGGAAAAGAGCAAAGCACAAGTAACATAAAAACACACACGTGTTTCTGCAGTTTTTATGTAGAGAGAAAAATTACTTTTATTTGATTTAGTTTAAATCATAAAAGGGTGGCACATCCACCAATATACACAAAGTACAAGGACAATTATATCAATGCATTAATTAACATGAATCGCATAAAATTTACTAGAACGATTATATCAGTGCATTAATTAACATGAGTCTCATTAAAATTTACAATAAAACAAGTAAAAAAGGATAGAAGTGGGCTGGTGATCTAAAAGAAGACTAGAACCGTAGATTGAATTGAGTGATTCCAGGATAAAGTGCTTGGTGCTGTAAACTAATAGTCTGCAATAGAAAATAAATGTTCATTTATACTTTATTTAGGCTGGAGACTACTACCGTTGTTAATTTCCTATTATTTCACCAGGGTGAAGTATATGAGGCTGTACTAAATGGACATCAAATTCTTAATTGCAATTTATCACCTTGTATCCCCAGTTAGTTCCAACTGGCAGTCCCTCTTTTCCAGTTCCTTTACTGCGATAGTCAGAAACTTTATTGCCTTACAAGCCAGCTTTACTGTTGAGACTCCTAGGCATTTGATTACAGCAGTTCTGCAAGTCCTTATTTGTTCTTTTTTCAATAGTGGCCGTAGAAGTGTTTTCCGTATGTGTAATAATGCCGGACAAATACATAGTAGGTGAAGTACTGACTCTCCTCCTTGGCCACACAGGCGGCAATCCTTTGTGGGCCAAGCCCATTTCCATTTTGGAGTGAGATCTTTTGATGAATACACACCCAGTCTCAATGAAATCAATTTCCGCTTTTTTTGATTTGCGAAATGTTCTGTATCCAGGCGATGGTTTTTGAAGTCAAGGAGGCTTGGTCTATTGCCTGAGATTGTAGCTTGATGGTTTTGTTTACTACTTGTTTAAATTCAGGGTAGGACAATATTGTATTCCAAGCGTCCTCTAGTTTTAGAGCTGTGATAGATTGTTTTAGGGAGAAGCAAACTTTGTTAGTCAATCTGGATTTCTTTTCAACCTCCAGCCAGCGATTATGTGTTAAAGAATCTTCCTCTGCTGCCCTCATTCTCCAATAATATTTGACAAGTGCCCCTTGTCTTGTTGCAATCTGATTTTTTAACCTGAATCCCAGTCTGATCAAGGCTCGTGGAATATGGCGCGGAATTAAAAATAAGTTCTTAAAGAGTCCAGTTTGAGAAGTATTTAAAATTATTGCATCCTTTGTGTTTAAAAGTTCAGAACCATACGTAATGGATGGCAAAAATGTTGCCGCCACGACTGTCAATAAGTGTGTTGTTGAAATGTCGCTTAGTTTTTTTTGCAAAATTTTAAATGCGAATAATAGCTGTTTTGCTTTGACTTTCCCTAGTTCTAGATGTTGCTTGAAACTAAGGTGTTGGTCTAACAGTACCCCCAGATATTTATATGTTCCCACCTGATCCAGGGGGTCACCGTTTATCATCCAGGTAAATTTTGGTTGTTTTTTTATGCGAGTTTGAAAAACACATAACTTTTGTTTTCCGAAAATGTATGATTAGTGGAACTGAAGCTGTGTATAGTGCTAATTGATTTTATGTAGTAGTTTTTAAGGGTCACTTGTCTTGCTGCTGGACTTGTTCTGCCTCTGCCTTCCACTATGCTGACCAAGCAAAATGTTGTATATCGGAGGCATACTCCGCGTTTCGCGACAGCACATGTTTTTTCACCAGAGAAGAGCCATGATGCAAACCTGTGACAGTGCTTAATTGGTACTGCGTGTGTTAAAGATGCTTATTTTTCAGTCACTTTATAAGTGTACTAATGCGTTGCAGTAGTCTAAAAAAAACTGCCCAACGTAGAACTTTTCTTGAAATGTAAACAATGCCGGATACGCTCATAGGGAAAAGGGGCGTTAGGGTTAGCTCCCAGATCAATGTGTGTAGAAATGTATATCACATTAATGAAGGTGGTTTACAATTTCGCGTGTGCTGTAGCGAGGCACAAATTAAGAATGATTTACAAACAGCGATGGAGGTCGCTTACTGTAACAAAAAAACAAATATACTGCATATTTGCAAACTGTCAGTCAAAGCACGTTACGTTAGTGAAATTGCCTCTCTCTTGACCCCAGGGACAAAGGTTTTCCCAAACATCAATAGACTTCCAAAGATAGCATTAATAAGCAAGCGCGTGTTAAAAAAATAATAATGATACAGCCATGGTTCTTAGTGCATGGATATTTACAATTCAAATCAGGCACTGACATATACATTCCGAAATATAATGACGATATAACGTACACCCAGAGTACCATGATACAATAGACGGAGTGACAACAAATATTCTAGGCGCACCACAAAACGTGCGATTGTCACGACTGCATTACCGTAACACGTAAACAACAGTCTAGCAGCATGGAAGCTGCGGTAGTCGGCTAGTTTACAAATTCACTCCCATGCTCAATATAAAGAGTAGCACACCCAGGGAAATGCAAACTAAGCTATCAACCGATTATATGTGCTCGCCGCAACTCCTAGGCACGATCTCATATCAATAAAACCATTAGTTCAATTATAACATGGTCAAACAATATAGTAATTATAATCAATAGATACATAAGCGTAACAACGAAATGCATTAAGTGGTGATGACATACATGCAGTTAGTTAGGTTAAAATGAACGATCATCACATCAATGCAGCTTGCTATAAACAGTGCAAGGAATAAAACACGTCAGCCTAAAATGCAACAAAACATACAATTTTCACTCATCACTTGCGCGTGGAACAAGTTATGCTTTGCCTTGTGGAATAGGGGATGTTTGTGTGAATTCTCTGAGCCTAGATATTTAGATTAAACGTGAACAGCAGCCCTGGCTACACTTGGTCATGATGTTGTTTACATCCAACAAGCACGGGTATCACTCCCTGCAAGGCCAACAACTAGCTACAATCTGAGCTAGTTAGAATCCATCCAGCACCACCCGCTGCTACAGAAGCAAGCGATTCTTTGCGCAGAAAAAACAAAGGCCCAGCGGGAGTAAGGCCAGACTGCAGCCGCACCGCCCCACTCCAGCAGCAGCGCGGTTCGGTCTCTCTCCTAGCCTCCCGCCCCTCTCACCTGGCAGAAACGCTTGCAGTAAGACACAGTGGCTGCCTCGCACGCTGCTTGCTCCCGCAGCCGGGTCTCCAAGCCTCGTAGGGTTTTCCGTAGATGCTGCACCAACTCCGGTGGCATCCTCCTCTTGTTGTCGTCTTTGGCTCCCAAATCCGGTTCGCCCTCCCCGTCCGCCATCTTCCCTCTCCCAAACAGCGCGTAGGCAAACACGTCATGTGACTTCTTTTCGTTGTCTTTCTCCTGCTGCCCAATGGTGTGGATGACGACCATGCGCAGGGACGCCCCTCAGGGCGGGCGACGGCTGATGACGCCACAGCAGCAGGGGGGAGGCTACAGGTTGAGGCTTTGCCTACTTTGGATTGGCGCGTGGCCTCTTACAAGAGCACGTGACGGGTGTTAAGTGGTCGCCATCTCGTGTGTATGTATATTTTGACTGAATTCATTTTGTGTTGGAGATGGATGTGTTTGTCTCCCGGGGTGTCATTTGCACTCCTACTGCGCGAGCACAGACATTTCCCGTGATGAATTAGCTTTGAAAGAAGGCACTCAGGCGACAAACAAGCGCCCCTCTTTGTAATGTGTGTGCCAGAGAAAATGCATCTGAAATTAGCATACAACACCAAATGGGAGGACACGCGTGACACTCACAGTGAACAGTGTAGCAGAAGTTTCTCAGCCTTTTGGCTAAGATCAAGTGTGGTATCTGTCAGAGGCGCAACTAGGGCCAAATTTCGGGGGGGGGGGGGGGCTAAGAAAATATTTCGGGGTGAGGGCTAATTCTTCCAGCAATAGGCAAAGTGGAGCTGCAGGGGCTCTAAGAAGGGGTGAAAAACAACAAAGCCTCATTAACAAGCAAATGGTCTTTTAAAGAAGCTGTCTCAACCCGAGCTGCCACACACGAGGGGGGTCGTTGCACGCCTGGTATATGTTCCTGTTAGAGTGAAATCCACTGTTAAGTGGGAGTAATTTTGATATTTTCTGGATGAATGACTGACTTTTGAGCTAAATAAATTTGCATTGCATATGCAAATTTTTGGAAAAGGCACACCAGAATTTTAAGGAAGCCGGAGGAAGAGTTTGCTCACTAGGGGTGCAAAATTGGAACCCCGCGGACCAGTGGTCAGATCTTCGACCTAGGTAACGTTGCGCTCTCTAGTCGCTCTATCATTCCTGGTGTTTGGGTAGACTGATGCGGGAGGCCTAACTACCTTCCTAATATCCTTCATATGCCTGTCAAACATCCAGACCTCTTGGCTAAGATCAAGTACAAGAGGCCTTCTGACATCAGTAGCCCTCCCCTCAGAACATTTCTGAAACCAGTCACTGACTGCTAGCAGCTGACACAATGGGTGCGTCATTGTTTACCCTAAATGTCAGGAGTGTGAAGGATCAGGTCAGGCGGGTTACATTAGGCTTCCTTGAGATATCTGTTTTCTGCTGGAATGCAGGATTCTGTACGCCCAAGCCATTGTTTTGGTTCTGAGGAAACAATTGCAAATCATATGGAGTCGCCATTCTGATCAAGGGAAGGTATTGTACCACGACAAGGTTAACAAGCAGGTCAACGACAGAATGCTGGTTGTGGACGGCTCAAGGGCCTGTGAGGCTCATCTCTCATCAATGTCTATCCCCACTCGGAGAAGAATGAGCGGCTCAAGATGTTCAGGATGCAACTAGTGACCTCCAGGACCATCCTCATGGGGGGTGATTTCAACTGCTCAGTAGAAATGGATAGGCGAACTGGGTCAGACTCTGCGGTGATGGACGTGACGTCCAGGCTGTTGGTGGAGATGATAGGTGAGGCGTCGCTCTGGGATTTCATGAGGAACATGTGGCCGAACACCAGGAATTTTTCCTGGAGTAGGCTGAACGGATCCATACGTTCACGGATCAACTTTCTATTCACCTCCCCAACTGCAAAGCCTGGGCGAAGCTCCACGGTCGCGGTCCACTTCTATGACCCCCAGAGCAGTACGTTTCCAGGGGGAACTCACAGGGAAGTTAGTGGCGAATCTCAGTTGTCTATGTAGAGTGGAGGGGCATGAGGGACTTCTTTTACTCTGCCAGCAAGGGATGGGAATGGGTGTTGGAAAGGCTCCGGAGCTTCTTCCAGGATGCAAGTAGAGCTGCTGCACGGGAAAAGAAGAGTGCGTTCAGGAGGCTGCAGAGTAAGCTGCAGCAATTGTATGAACACAAGCTCCGGGGATGGGACGTGGATGACGAACTAGAGGAAACCCGAAAAGGGTTCACAGTGCACTTTAGGGATAAATCTAGAAAAACCGAGAACCTCAAGAAGGGCGAGAAATGTAACTCGTTCTTCTTCAAGAAACTTCACTCGGTCTACACACCGCTGGTAGAGCTTCAGGACTAGGAGTGCAACCTCCAAAGTGAGAAGGAGCACGTCATGAGAGTCGTTACAGACTTTTATGGCGAGCTTTACTCACCAAAGTTGTCAGAGAGATCTCAGGTGGATAGTTTCCTGGAGGGCATCTCAAAGACACTGGGTCCCGAAGAAAGAGAGGACCTGAACGCACCCTTCACCCTGGAAGAGCTGCACTAGAGGGGAAAGACGCCTGGAAGATAGTTCACCCTGACCAGTCCTGTGGAATATCGGGTCGGCAAATCGCAGAGAGTCTAGCCCTGTTCCGGGACACGGTTGAGTACGTCAAGAGCTGCAAGGTTCCGACAGCCTTCGTCAGCATGGATCAGGAAAAGGCGTTCAACCGCGTTTCCCATGAGTTAATGGGCCGGACACACAGAGCACTGGGACTGGGAGACTTCTGCTGTGACGTGGTGACCCCACTGTATAGAGATATCTCTAGCACGGCGTTGGTTAACGAATGTAAAACCGACCCCTTCCCCGTCCTGTCGGGTGTGAGGCAGGGCTGCCCACTCTCACCTCTTCTGTTCATCTGCGTGATAGAGCTCCTCGTCAAACGCATCTGACAAACCAAGAACATCAGAGGAGTGAAGGTGTCAGGAAGCAATGGAAAGGGCGAAGTGAAAGAGCTAGAGAGGACTTGTATCGAGTTTGGAAAGGCTTCAGGACCGAAGATCAACAGCGCCAAGTCGGAAACCCTACTCTTCGGCCACTGGACCCCCACCTGAAACCGACTGCCAGTCCCCATCAAGCAGGATTTCCTGAAGACCCTTGGAGCCTGGTTCGGCGGAGAAGGTGCTGCAGAGAAGACATGGGAAGAGAGACTGGCAAAGACGAAGCAGAATCTGAGATTCTGGAGTCTCCGGAAGCTGACGTTCAAAGGTAAGTCTTTGGTCCAGCGGAACACGACCCTGCCAGTGCTCCAGTACGTCTCTCAAGTCTGGGCATTGCAGACCTGTACGGCCAAGACTATTACAAGAATGATCTTCTACTTCATCTGGAGCTCGAAGATGGGAAGAGTGAATAGGGAGGTTATGTTCAAAACCCACGACTAGGGAGGCATGGGAGTGCCGGACATCGCCACCATCCTGAGGGGAATCTTCACGTGCCACTGCGTGAGGATCACCCTGAGGACCGAAGATGAGAGCCATGCCGGCTTTCTGATGGCACGTTTCTTCCTGTTGCTGACGTGGAGGTGCCTCAGATGGGCTGAATGGGTGAGCGCTATCCCCTACAACTGGGACACCCCGTGGTTCTATAAGGAAGCGGAGAAGTTAATCAAGGAGTTAGCCCTCCAGCCAAGGAGGCTGCCGCCCCAGCCACGTGGACTTCGAAGATTGTTCAACACCAGATACGTGCAAGGGACGTCAGCCAACTGAATGGAGCCCTCCCCTCTGCAATAGCAGAGGGGAGGGCATTGCCTCCAAGTGCCTGACCAACCAGCTCAAAGACATCGCCTGGATGGCCATTCTAATTAGGTCTACCAGTTAAAGCCTTCAGCAGGCAAGAGGGCTCAACCGATACAAGTCCTGCTCAAGAGGACAAGATGACCTACCTTCTCTTCTGGGAGTTGAGGTACGCACAGGACCTGCTGAAGGCCCTACTCACGGAGCTTAGGGCCTGGATACCAACATCATGCATACCCGCGTGTGTTCCCTGGAACACACACACTCGTGCACTGCTGGAGGATCCTGTGCTGCTTTTAAGATGTTCTTCTGTTTTCCAGATACCACCTGGTATTAGGGAAGAAGAAGACATTGACCCTGGGGTGCCGAGAGATGATCCACAGTCTCCTGCGTGACTTCGCTGCACTAGGCGGAACAGATGAAGACAGTGACGACGAAACCTGAGGACCCAAAGGGGTCCCCTTGTCCCCCTACACAAGGGATCCCTGGAAGGCTCAGGCAACGAAGAAGAAGACAACAGTGACACCTGAGGATCTGAAGGGGTCCCCCTGCCCTTACCTGGGTTGGCCCCGGAGTGGCCACTAACCTCTTTGTCCTTTTTTTCTTTAACCCAGGAACCAGAAGGCGACTTGGAAGAAGAGAATGCGGAGGAAGACAGGTGGAGAAGATGTAGTTATTTACTGTATGTATTTGACTAACGTGACCTTTTCCCTTCACATGTAAAAGGTCAAGGGGGATAGCTTGTGCACTTGTTGTCAAGTTTGTTACCAACGACTTACATATACTAGGATGTCGTGGAAGGTGACGATTGATGTAGCTGAATCAGAAATGAGGCTTTGACAAAGGAAAAAAAAGAGGACTTATGCATAGGTGGAAACACCTATAACTCTCACCTTATCTCTTGGGAGTGTTTAGACAGTGTTTCTTGCACAGCAGAGAATTGCTGCCTGCTAGTTGGTAAAGGACAGGGAACAACGGCAGGCTAACCATGCGAGACCGGCAGGCCAAAATGTAGTACCCATGGTAACCGTTATGTTTGAGAACATGGACACTGGCGCCCTAGGGATCAGTGCTGAAGGCATCCCACAGTGGGCTTCTCGAAGCCCACTTCCAAACCCCCTGGGGAGTTCAGAAAGAAGGCAAGTAAGATAGTACCCCCAGAAGCAAGCACCAGTGCTGAGAAGGTTGGCCCCCAGAAGCCCGGCGCACAAAAGGCCCCAGGACCTAAGCAGGGGTACCCTGAAACTCCCACAGCTTCCAAACCAGGGAACAAAGGGAAGGACGAGGAGGATACCAGACAGGGGACCGCCCAAATACTTCAATGGGTACAATCTCACCCGCAGACATGCCCAGGTTATGTGGTGGGAGTTGAAAGACGAGGAGGGTCCCAAGCTAGACATAGACCTATTCCTAGAGAAGGTCATCAAGGCAGTGGAGATCCCAGGGGAGGAGGTGCTGAGCTGTCTGGCTTCAATATCAGGATGGATCTTCCTTTTGAGCTTCGTCTCCCAGGTCCTTTTTAGGAAGTAATGGCATTTCTTCCAAGGGAAGAAGAAGGAGGAAGCATACGGCACCTTCAACCTGACTGCAGGATGGGTGTCAAGGTCATCAGAGAAAAGGGTAATGGTGGAGAGGACAAACCCTCGTATCACAGACCGAGACATAGTGGCCCTTCTCCAGAGATACAGCACCATCGTAAAAGGACCCACCAAAGTCAGAGACAAAAGAGGCATATGAAATACGACCTGGCAAGCAATCATCAACCTCCACAAAGACCCTGCAGGAAGAGACGGAGTGAGGCACACACTGGCATGCTTTTACCTAGGAGCTCACACAGGGAGGATCAGATACCCGGGATAACCCTTCACCAGCAAAAAGTGCAAGGCCGTGGACCACATGGAAAAATATCTGCAGGATTTGCAAACAGACCGGGCACGAGATGAGTGAATGCACTGTCAAGAAGAAGTACAACTTCTGTGGAGGAGGAAATTGGCACACCTACTACCAGTGCCCCAAATCTGACTGGCCCGAGACCTAATCAGCTACAGCAGGGGGTACCACAGCCCAGAAGACCACCAGACCAACAATGGACCCAGTTGCCAAAGCCATGGTGAACGCCCTCCTGAAGGCTGTGAGGGAAGCAACGACCAATAAGCCTGAGCCAACCAGTAAGGACACCCAGAAGGGCCCAACCCAGAGGCTTCAGAAACCTCCAGGACCATGCCTAGCAAAAACAACAACCATAGAGGACCTCAAAGCTGAGCCAACCACAGTGGAGGAACCAACACCCCCAACTGAGACGGCGCAAGCAGCGGAAGTCCCATACTGTAAGGGAGGCCCCCGCGGGAGGAGTACCACAATCTGCCCAACCAACGGCAACCCAGGAGGAACCTGACCCAGCACCAGAAGCTGGAGCCAAGTAAAGAGAAGAGACACAGGCTCCAGCCAAGACAAAGGAGAAGAAGAAGATGGGGAAGCAACCACAGACAGTGGGCGGCAGCGGGGACGTTGAGGAGATAGGGGAGGCATGGACACAAGTGAGATCCCAGAGACTGCCTGACCAGTGCGGTAGAGGAGTTGGCCTAACGGCTAGTGCGGTCAACCTTGAATCTGGGGAACTGGGTTCGAGTCTCGGTAATGACGCTGAACATCCGGTGATTCTGGGCAAATCACTTAATCTCCCCATGCCTAACAAAAATGAATGTGTCCTCATGTAATGCAACTGGTGCTATGTAAAGCTCTCTGATACCCGATTTAGGTCAAGTTTGCGCTATATAAAACTCTGCAAAAAAGAAAAAAAAGAGAAAGAGGAGAAGGTGGAACTTCGACAGGCCACAGCTAAAACAAAACAGGCCCTCCACAAGGAGCTCCACCACCCGAACCCAAACTGGGAAACAAGACGGTGGAGCAACAGGCTGTCATAAGCCACCTACCTGGATCCAAGATGATTCCAATTGGGCGGCGACACTAGTTCCCAAAACCTACCGAAACTTGATCTCAATTTACAGGATGAGACACTGTTCCAATGGGAAACCCCAGGGGGAATGAGGTTGGGATGGAGAAAAAATGTATGGTCAAAGATGCTGTGACTCGTCTACTCAACAGCAACACTGCAGCAGGCATTCACACCAGTCTGATGAATAGTACCAGCAGATATGGTACCTATAAACAAATAATAAGGCTTTAGTCCAGTATTAACTCTTATCTCTTAAGGATTACCTCACAAAAGCTTTTCAGATATCAACCAACCTTTAGTTTTGTTGTTGTCTTGTTTTCTTTTAGATTGTCCATTGAGGCTCCTTTTTCAAAATATTCAAACTGTAGTGAGTTTGATTTCAGCATCACACCCACAAGCAAATTTGGACGGGGTTAGCTTCACCCAAGTCCTCTCTGGCAGACCCCTGTCAGTGGTATGTACAAGTTGAACAAAAAACACTGGTTAGCTTTGTTTGCAGCACGATGTTGCGACTGAGCTCAGCACATAGTAAAATCAAGTCTGGTAATGCGTCTCTCCTTTTCTTCTTGGTCTTTTTTTCCATCCAGGTGCAAGAATAATGCAGGATGTTCTTTGCGGTGAGGTCGAAGCAGGAGGATCAAAGAAGCTGTCAAGACAGAGTCCAGGAAACCCGGAAACAGGTAAGTGGCAGGTGAAGAGGCTAAGCGATGGGCAGAAGTGTGGATGGTCTTTAAATAAGACTGTTTTAGAATGTTCATAAGGGTCACATTTTAATTGTTTGTAACAAGGAACAGGTGCAGATAATTAACTTGATGAGGCTGCCTTCTAGAAGGTGCTTTAGATTGTTCACAAAGGTCGCGTTCTACATGCTTACAGCAAGGAACAGGTGCAGATGATTAATTTGATGAGGTTGTCTTCTAGATGGTGTTTTTGAATGTTCACAAAGGTCGCATTCTAATTGCTATAGCAAGGAACAGGTACAGGGGATTAATTTGATGAGGGATATCTTCCGGAAGGTGCTCCTTGAGGTTATTAAGCCTTTTTAAACAAGCCGGGGAATACCAGCTGCAGCTAGCTGTTATCAACAGCATGTAATATAGTCAAATGTCAGGGTACAAGGCGTTAGTCCATTCATAAGTTGGGGTGGAATGCTATGGGTCATGCCAGTACATTGTGATAGTCAAGAGAGGTGAGCTGTGGCAGGAATCCTAACACAGGCGGACACAGGCCTCCCAGGGAGACGCTCAAAATGGCAGTTGCCCAGCAGAGAGGATTTCTACAACAACAATAAGCTCAACACCCAGGATGAGCAACAAGAAGATGAAGCCATCATCATCGTCGACACAACCACCGAAGATGATGCTGAAGAAGACACAGAGGACCACCCCAAGAGACCCGAACCAGGACATCCAGTAAGCACTCCAAGCGCTGCACCAGCAGCTTTCCCTAATAAAAGTCCATGGAGCTCCCGACAGGCGAAGTGAAGTGCTCCCTTAACATGGACGATATCTCAGTTTTCTGCGCGGACGGGCACCGTTTAAAAGAGCTGGAAAGTACTTTTATTGAGTTTGGAAAGGCGCCAGGAGCAAAGATCAACAGCGCACAGTCAGTAACCCTACTCTTCAGCCACTTTACCCCCACCCAAGACCCACTGCTATTCCCCATCAAGCAGTATTTCCTGAAGATACTTGGATTCTGGTTCTGCGGAGAAGGTGCAGCGGAGAACACTTGGGAAGAGAGAGTGACAAAGACGAAGCAGAACCTGGGACTCTGAAGCCTCTGGAAGCTGACAATCGAAGGGAAATATTCGTCCTGCAGAACAAGACCCTGCCAGTGCTCCAGTACGCCGCTCAAGTGAGGCCAGTGCAGGGTCGAACGGCCAAGGCCATCACAAGAATGATCATCTATTTCATCTGGAGCACCAAGATGGACAGATTAAAGAGGGAGGTGATGTTCAAGACCCACGACAAGGGTGGCAAGAGAGTGCCTGACATTGCCACCATCCAAGGGGTATCTTCGTGTGTCAATGCAGGAGGAGCACCCTCAGGACTGAAGATGAAAGCCATGCCGGCTTTCTGATGGAACGCTACTTCCTGTTGCCAACGTGGAGGCGTCTCGGATGGGCAGAATGGGTGAGTGCCATCCTCTACAACTGGGACACCCCGTGGTTCTACAAGGAAGTGGAAAAGTTCATCAGGGAGTTTGGTCTGGAGACTGCTGCCCCAGCCTCATGGACTCCGAATATCGTCCAACACCAGATACGTGCAAGCAACAGACAACATGTGGGAGAATGTCGCCTCCAAGCGCCTGACCAACCAGAACAAGGACATTGCTTGGCTGACCATCCAAGGAGGACTGCCAGTGAGAGTCTTCAGGCCCCCAAGAGGGCTCAACGATACAAGTCCTGCCCGAGAGGGTGCACCGCAGAAGAGATGACCTACCATCTCTTCTAGGAGTGCGCATACGCACAGGACCTGTTGAAGGCCTTAGGCACGAAGCTTAGGGCCTGGATACCAACATCATGCATCACCGCATGTGTTCCCAGGAATACACGCACTCGGGGACGTCCAGGACTGCCGGAGGCTCCTGTGCTGCTTTTAAGATATTCTTCTGTTTTCCAGAAACTGCCTGGAAGTAGCGAAGAATAAGACATCGACCCTGGCCTGCCAAAATATGATTCACGGTCTCCTGCGTGACTACGCTGCATTGCACTGATCAGATGAGGACAGCGATGACGAAACCTGAGGACCCATAGGGTCTCACACAGGAGGCCTAGATGGCTCAGGCAACAAAGAAGACAATGACACCTGACGACCCAAATGGGTCCTCCTGCCCTTACCAGCAGGGGTGGGGCTGGAGGAGCCATTAACCTCTTTGTCCTTTTTCTCTTTAACCCAGGAACCAGATGGCGACTGGGAAAAGGAGGATGCGGAGGAAGACAGGTGTAGTAAATGTAAAGTGATTTACTGCAATGTATTTAACTAGCATCACCTTTTTCCTTAGTAGGAAAAAGATCAATGGGAAATCTTGTGCAGTTGTTGTCAAGATTGTTACCAATGACTTACGAATAATAGGGCTTTGTGGAAGGTGATGATTGAAGTATCTTAACAAAGAAATGACGCCTGATAAAGGAAAAAAAAGCCCATCTAACCACAGTGATGAGTGCAGAAACACACCCATGTTACTATAGTAGTCAAGTATCATTGACAGCGAGCATACCTCTGAACCTTTGGAATCTTCAAGGAGGATGAGATTGAGTAGTTTTGGAGAGTGAGCAGAGCTCTTGGAGCTAATGCAGTCCTGTCAAGTACCACGCATCAGGTGTTATACTAACACATTTTAGTGTGGTACTCCACATTACACACTGAAATGCACTGTCCCATATAATGCGTAGTGTCTCAGCTGTCCCTGAAGTGCTGCCTGGCTGAAAAAACTATTCAGTGTGGCAGCTGGCAACGTGACGTCAATGGCGTGCACGTGCTGCTCCCCAGGCTTAGGGTTCGTAGCTGAGCTAATATGGCTACTGGTAGGCTCACACTCACACCGCTACAAAGTATCATTGTAATTCCCCGCAGCGCGGCTCTCCCTGACTGCCAGCCTGACTTCATCAAGGCAGTGTCCAGTGATTACTATGGAGACAGCCAGGCCCAGTCAGGTAGTGTGCTACATACCAGCGCCACGAATGGACGTCCCAACATGCTGCTAGAGCAGGGAGTTTTTGGAGGAAGGCGGCAGCTAGCTAGTGGATTTGTGGGTGGCGCCGCAAATTTATTCAATCATGGCGCTCGTAACGTTGCACTGCCTGCTACAGACATCTCGCACCGGCCCGCCCAGGCAGCTGCGTGCTATCAGCTGATTTGTTTACCCACAAATTCAATAATGATGCCGCCCGGACCTGAGGGAGACAAAGAGGAGTGAGTGACGCGGGTTGCAGCGCCAATTAGGACTGGTCACTGGCGTCCCCGCCTGGGACTATCACTGAGGCGGGCCATCTAACCTGAATTGCTGCCGCCCACGGTTGCTCGTGACTTAAGTGAGCCTGCAGCCATTGCCTTACAAACAGTCGCTGTTGGAAATGGCCCTTTTTGCAGGGTTATCCCCAAACTTTTTGCTTCTTCCTCCTATTGTTTCATGACTTGTAGTTGTTGGCTTTAGGACTCTGGGCACCTTACCACTGCTGATCAGTGCTAAAGTGCATATGCTCTCTGTGTAAATTGTTATTGTGATTGGTTATCCATGATTGGCATATTTGTTTTACCAGTATGTCCCTAGTAAAGTGCACTGAGTGTGCCAGGGCTGGTAACTCAAATGCTACTCGTGGACTTGCAACACTGATTGTGCCACCCACATGAGTAGCCCTGAAAAGAGGTCTCAGGCCTGCCACTGTAGTGCCTGTGTGCAGTTTGTTAACTGCCATGTCGACCTGCCAAGTGCACCCACTTGCCAGGCCTTACCCTTCCCTTTTCTTACACATAAGACACCCCTATGGTAGGCCCAAGGTACCCCCATGGGCAGGGTGCAGTGTATGTATGTATGTATGTATGTGTATGCATGTATGTATGTAGGGAATTTATAAAGCGCAGGAATCACCCCCGCAGGGGTATCTCCGCGCTAACATAGAGAACAGAGCAGACTGACATAGCTTTCCATAGCTCAGATCTTGAATAATTCCGTCTTCAGGAGTTTCCTGAAGCGCGTGAAGCTAGAGCATTTTCGAAGCTCCTCTGGCAGGGAGTTCCAGTGTTTAGAGGTCAGGAAGGCAACTGATTTACCTCCAGTTCGAATTTCTTAAAAAATTCGAACTGGAGGTAAATCAGTTGCCTTTCATTTCAGTTGTATGTGAAAGATAGGACATGTACTGGTGTGTACAACATGTCCTGATAGTGAAATACTGCCAATTTCCTTTTTCACTATTGAAAGGCTAACTTGCCCATAGGACAGAATGGGGAATGCTTTGTAACATTTTAGAAGCACTTTCCCATAGGTATAAGATAGAAAAATGGAGTTTAGTACCCCTGAACTCAGAATTTAATAACACATCTTTTAGTAAAACTGGTTTTTAAATTGTGTCTTTGAAAATACCACTTTTAGAAAGTGCCTATTTTCTTGTTCAACCTTCCTGTGTGCCTCTGCCTGTTTGTGAATTGACTGTCTGGCTTTGGAGTGACAGGGGCTGGGGTGGTTTCAGGAGTCTGGGTGAGTCAGCACTTGGCTGAATAGGCTTGCTCAGCATTTGGAGTGGTGGGAGGAGTAGCACCTGTACCTGAATAGGGCTGTGCCTGCCTTTTGCAATGCTGCCCCCCCCCCCCGCCGTGTGTCTGGAGCCAAGGCTCACACTGACAAAGGAGGCTGTTGTGCACTGGCAGAGTGCCCCCCAGAACTGGATTGAACTGCACTCAGAGCCCCTTGCACAAGACATTTTTGGGTATAAGTATCAACCTAAAACCCCTGAACTTTAGATCATTCCTGGAATTCAAGAGGAACCTTTCCAAGGAGAAGAGCTGGAGAGACTGAGGAGAAGTACTGCCCTTGCTGTGTGTCTGGGGCTGGCATGCAGTTGCTGTTTCTGCCAAGGAAAGTAGAAGGACTTTGCTGTGTGGTGTGTCCCCTGCTTAAAGGAGATCTCTAAGGGCCTGAAGTCAATCAATCAATCAGGGGTTTATAAAGCGCGCTACTCACCCGTGAGGGTCTCAAGGCGAGCTGGCCTCCTGTTCAGAAGTCTCAGGGACACAAATACTTCACCCCCAGCTCCCCTGAACTCTGCTGTTGCGAGTTCTGACCTGCCTTGACTTGCCTGTGCCAGTTCTGGGCCTATGGAGGTTGTTGCTGCTGTTTGGGAGCTGGAATAGAGAAGAAACTCAAAGAACTACAGAAACTGACGCTTCGCTCTTCGTGTGGCTCTTTTTTTCCGATGCATCTTTACGATGCAAGAAGAATTTCAACGCATCGCCGCGACGCTGCGAAAGCCGTCGCAGCGCCTGTCGTCGTCGCAAAAATCGACGCATCGAGGGATCGTGGCTGAAGAGGACCGACGCAGCGCAGGGCTGCCGCATCGATAGCCGATGCATCCCGAAGATCCTCGCATCGTACCTGTGCGACACGCTTCCCCGACGCATCACCTGCAGACTGGAACCGGCACGAAGAATCAACGCCTCACTCATACAGACCAGAATTGTAGCAACCCTTCTTCTGTGTGCAGCGGGACTGTCGCATCGCCTCCTCAGAGTCTCAGGCGTGTTGCATCTCTTTGTTTTCCAACGCAGGGGCTGTTTGGCTTGGTGAACTTTGACGCAACTACAGGAACTTTGGTGAAAATTCACGCATCCATAGTTTCCTATGTTATAAGTTCTTGAAACCATTTTAAAAGTCATATTTTTAACTGTGTATGTTGGATTTTTGTTTTTCTAAACTGGTGTGGTGTCCATTTTGTGGTGGTTTCCCTGTGTTACTGTGAGCGTACAAATACTTTACACATTGCCTTTGGGATAAGCCTGTCTGCTCCTGCCAAGCTACCAAGGGGGTGAGCAGGGGTTATCTAACGTGTTTATCCCCCTTACCCTGACTAGAAATAAGGGTCCCTATTTGGACAAAGGTACCCGTGAGAAGGTGGGTTGGTATATGCTGTCCACTAGTTAAAGTGGGCACCTTGTACCAGGCCACGCGACACGTATGATGTATGAAGTCAAAGATAACCTTATTGAAAGCTATCCTAGTGGTAGCTAAGGAGAGCAGCCTTCAGGCTTAATCTTGAAGGAATGTAAAGCAGCTTGTTTTACCAGAATATCACCTAAATGATTAAATGAAAGGAGAACCATACAGTGTTTATATAAAATTATGTATTTATTAATATCACACTCTCTACTAGTCTCTACACGAGACTAGGGCATAAAGCACACAATAATAAATCAGTAGAACATTCGTAAATAGCCATTTACACAGCGGGCTCCAGGGGGAGACCGAACCATATACTAAAAAAATGGTAAAACAACAAAGATTTTAATAGACACAGGGCCTAGAGCATGTAGAATCGCTGGGACCCCAAGGAACCACCCAGAGGAGTGACACAGGGAGCCCACGGAGGACGTGTGCAGTGATGAAACACAGACGTGTGCTCCGTACAACTCTATGGGAAAGTCGCGGTTGGAAAATTACAAGTTAAGGACACTTCTAAGAGGACTTTGAGCAAACCCTTTGGAACTTAGGAGGGTTCTAAGGCCAACCCACCAGTGAGTATCGAAGTACCCATGTTACCTATCCCAGGGGAGCCGGGTGCATAGGGGTCAAGAGGTTTCGGAAACCTTCGTCGTTTTTAAAGGAGAGCTGCAAAGAAGTCATGCTGCCAGGACCCAGAGGCCAACGGACCATGGATCACGAGAAGACCTCAAGAAAGTCTGCAAAGCACCAGCCCACAGGACACTCGTGGAGTGGAGGCCGGAAATCTTCAGTGCAACTACTGCTCGGGGTCAGGACTACACGGAGTCCAATGCACAAGCTCAGGAATCCTCAACAAGCATATGCAATTGCAAAAGTACACGGTGCACAGGGGTTCGGGTTGCATGGTCCCCACGAGGGATACTGGTCTCAGAATTGCTGAGAGGGCAGATCGACCTCAGGGACCTTCGGGAACCCACCTGTGTTGCTGAAATCTTCGAAGTCCTTAGGAGCTCGGGAGAAGCAAACCGGTCAGATGCGTTTAGGTGCCTGCTTTTGCAGGGGAGTAACTCCTTTACTCTAAGGGAGATTCTTCAGTTGTCCAGCGTCGTGCAGGCAGTTGAAGTACTTGGGAAGGGGTTGGAAAGATTCTGTGGACCCGTCTAGGGGAGGGGCAGGACAGATGGGTGGCTACACCCATGTCCTTTGTCCAGTTGCGCACCAGAGCATGAGCAAATGGCTCCTGGAACTGGTTTGAGCTGGACTATGCACAGGGACACCAAATGTGCCCCCAGTGCAGACTTTCTGGCACTCTAAGAATGCACCCACCTAGCCCCAATACACTAAATCCTGTCTGTGACTGGATGCCTATTGTCATGCCTTCCTCTGCACGAGCTTGGCTCAGCAGTAGGAGAGCAGAATCGTGCCTGTGGCTCGCAGCATCCATTTTGTGCTGCCCAGGTCGAGAAAACTGGTATCGGGTATACCGGTGACCCACATATTGCCCTTGAGAAGGGTGGAATCATACTGGAGGTATGATTCCAAGGTGTTTGACACCAAACACGACATGTTTCTAAGCAGCCGTTTTAAAGTTTGCATTTACCGCGAGGTTATAATGCACTTAAACATATACGTCTGGCTGCATCACAGACAACCCTGGAGAATGGTCTACGAAGGCTGCAGAGGGGCTCTGCTCATGCAGGGGCACCCTCTCACGTAAAACCCAGCATCCAGGATTGCTAAGGCCTGCCATAGTAGTGAGATAGGTATTTAAGTGTAGTGATTTAGATAGATATAGTGAACCTATATCTTAAGTAAGTGGTGCAAGCACCAGCTTACACAGTCTGCAGTAGCAGGCTTTTTGTGTCAATTTGAATGGCCTCTCAGGTGTGGCACAATACATTCTTCAGCCCATGGAAGGCCTCTGGGGTACCTATGCCAAGGGTACATGGGGTACCATATACTAGGGACTGAAAAGGGTACCCCAGATTCCAATCTGGAGAGTACCTAAAGTACATGCATATCAATTTACAGGAGAAAGTAGATGGACTGGGGTCCTGGATAGCAGGATCCCAGTCAGACTAGTCAAAAACCAGCAAAACAACAGGAAAAAAGTGGGGATATCTATGCAGTCAGATCCTACCTTCCTACATAACCCCCCACAAACTAAAGGAGATAAGGCTAACCTTACCCAGTTGAGGCTTTATTGACTAAGTGGCCATATAAGGAAGATCCTGCACTAGCATGGATACCCCCTGTCTTATGGTCCACTAAGGAGTCTTAACCCCTAAGGGTATTGGTTTTTCTCCAAAATTTGGGAGCACTACCTGTAGGGTGTTTTTGCAAAAAGGAAGGCTGGTGGGGTGCCTGAGTGGAGAAGTGAGGCCCTA
The DNA here is from genome assembly GCF_964204655.1 of Triturus cristatus. Taxonomy (NCBI): domain Eukaryota; kingdom Metazoa; phylum Chordata; class Amphibia; order Caudata; family Salamandridae; genus Triturus; species Triturus cristatus. The sequence continues at coordinate 333,701,714 of NC_140584.1, forward strand.
AATAAGTTGGTCTCAGCTTCCTCAGAGCACTGGTCACCATGGAGGCCTTTCTTTCCATGACTGGGTTATATCTGGCCCTAGGGGTCAACCTTTGGCTGCCTATAGCTGGGTGTTGAATCCCTTTGGTTGGAACACTGGAGGGACATGGTAGGTTTGGAACCATTTGGTCCCAGGTTTGCCTTTGCCCAACAGAGTCCATCTGGGGGAGGTCCCTACCCAATGGTAAGAGGGATCCCTCAATGTTTTGAGGAATTTTCACCTGGCTAGTGCTACTAGATTGGGTGCCCCTAATCTGTGGATGAGGGGGTTTCTGTGGGCAGTGTGCCCTTGGGGGTCCACTGACCACCCTGACCTCTGCAGCCCTAGGCTGACTGAGGTAGGGTAGAGAGGGGCAGGATACCTGTTCCAGACCGGGTACCACCTTGGAAGGGTCCCCTGCCATCAGGGGTGTTGCCAGGCCAGGCCTGACCACCTCTGGAGCAGGTCCTCCACAAGGGGTAGGATCAGTTCTCTGAGGAAGGTGACCCTTACCTATAGTCTGGGGGAAGAAGACTTTTCTTCAATACCTTTGCTCTCCTCTCTGGTGGAGTAGAGTGGGACATTCTTTCAGGCTCTACTCCTCCAAAATTTCCCTGGGGTTGGACTGAGGCCCTCAGGGTCCCGCCAACTTTCTCAGGGAGGCCTAGCATTCTTAAATGGGCCTGGTGTTCTACTAAATCATTGCCCAAAAGGCAATCTACTGGCAAGTTTGGGGACACTGCCATTCTTTTAGGGCCAGTGACCCCTGCCCAGCTGAGATTGACTATTGCCATTGGATGATTTGTCTTGACACCATCAATTTTGGTCACCTGGTACTTAAACTCAGGTAAAAGCTGCTGAGGGGGTACTAGCTTCCCTGTCACCATGGTGACACTAGCCCCTGTGTCCCTTAAGGCCACAGCTTTCTGACCATTGATCAGTGGCTCCTGTCTGTACTTGCCCAAAGAATTAGGACTGACAGTAAAAGTGGCAAATCCCATGCCACCGTCACAGACTGAGCAGGCCTGTGAGGGGGACCTTTCTAAGCCAGGGTCGACCTCCGTTCCCCATAAGAACCCACCTAACATTTTGGGTGCACTACTACCAACTGGGGGATTACGACTTATAGTACCAGGAGGAGTGGTGGTAGTGCTTGGAGGAACATTCTCCATATTGCTGACCCTTGGACAATTGGGATAATTTTTCCTGTAGCCTTGCTTTTTACAAACAAAGCAAAAAGGTTTATTTTCAGGGGAGGAAGGAGTGTGGGACCCACCCCCAGAAGAGGACTTTTGGGGCCCCGTAGTGGATTTATCTTTTGATTTATCCCTACCTTTCACTTGGTTCTTCGAAGAATCCTTCTTCTGGTCACCACCCTGATTATTTGGCTTCGCCCTGGTCCTGACCCATTTATCTGCCCTCTTTCCCAATTCTTTTTATTTTCTTCAACAATTTTTATTAAGCAAATAGGAAAAGACATGGTACAGTGTTTTGATAAGACGGTATATGGGTCCACTGTAAAAACATGACAAACACAACTTATAAAGTGCAACTTGAGTACAGTCCACCACCCAACACAAATGTGAGGAGCATAACTATTAGGCAGCAATCCGAATTTGGGCACACAATCATCCGCAATGAGAGTCCCATCCCATTCGGTGACATACTATGGCGCAAGCAATGACGCTCTCATCAGGGCTGGAGTGTGTCGTCAAATCCGGAGACCTCCAGTATGAGGCGTCGATCTCGCTGTAGCTCAATGGTAGGGGATACACACAAGTTGCCTCTGTATTTATTCCACCTCCCCCACTTGTGATCCCATATTTTGGGGCACCCTCTGTGCTTGAAGATGTATTTTTCGTCAATCATTTCCCTGTCCATGTCTATCACCCAGTCCCTAAGGCCCGGGGCCGTCTCCGCTCCCCATTTCTGCGCAATATTGCGTTTTGCGATTGACCACCCAGTTGAAGCCCATGTCTGTTCTGCTAAAGTAAGATCCGTGGCGTCCCACATGTTGAGTAGACAGAGCTGGGGGGTAGCCTTCAAAGATTTACTACACGCCCTCTCCATCTGCTTCGTAATTTTCCTCCAATATGTTTGCATTTTGGGGCAGTCCCACAATATGTGGAAGAAGGTGCCTGGCAAATTACAGTGCCGGAGGCACAGAGGGTTGGGTCGTCTACCCATTTTAAACAGTGTGCGTGCGTGAAAATAAACACAATGTAGGATTTTCATTTGAACCAAGCACAGGCGCAAGGGAATGGCCACCTCCCTAGGGGACGCCAGGGCGTCACGCCAGTCCTCATCCTCGATCTCTCCCAGGTCCATCCCCCAGCGCTGGCACAATCGGGTCATGGGGTCTGGCCGGCTGTTTAAAAGCTTATTGTATGTGAGGGATATGGCTTTTGAAGGCATGGGGTCAAGTAACAGTCTATCCCCCAGCGGGGAGGATGCGGCAAAAGGGCCGTCTTTAGGCAGGGCAGCAGCAATCACGTGTCTGATTTGTAAGTATCTGTAAGCCTCTGTACGAGCTAATTGGTATTTGGCCTGCATATCTTCAAATGTTGCTAGCTTACCTTTCCCCCACATGTCGCCCACCGACAAAATCCCTATCATGTCCCACCTATCAAATCCAGGGCACTGTCTAAGTTGGCCCAACATGTCGGGCTCCCAGAGTGGGGTGGCCTTAGAGAGTGTGTTATTCCAACCCCATTTTTTGTTGACCCCATGCTAGATCTCTACTATACGCGCCGTGGGCCCAGCAAGATGAAGTTTGGGTGGGTTTGTGTAGAGGGCCTGATTATACCCGCCCCTACCCAAGAGCCAGCAGTCGGTTCGAAAGTTCGGGTCATCATGCTCACCGTGTGCCCACTTATTTATGGCGCTCAATTGAGAAGCTTGATAGTATAGCTTAATATCTGGCAATGCGATGCCTCCATCATACCAACCCATCGTCAAATTATTAATGGCGATCCGTGGGGCACGTCCCTCCCAAAGTAGTTCTCACACAGTGGCCTCCAACCCAGTGAAATAAGCACTGGGGATCGTGTTAGGGGAGTTCTGTAACGAATAAAGAAAGCCCGGTAGCCTCAGCATTTTAAAAAGGGCAGCCCGTCCCAGGAGAGTAAGGGGAAGAGACTGCCAGTGCTTAACGTCAGAGTGGAGGTGGGTCAATGACGTGAGCAAGTTAGACTCATGGAACAAGATCGGGTCTGGGGTGATGAAAATGCCGAGGTATTTCAAGCCCTGCGAAGCCACTGGAATGTTATAGCCTCTCGGGTTACGTGGTGGATCTCCCCAAAGGATATACAACTGCGACTTGGACCAATTGATCGTGTATCCAAAATGGGCTCCAAATACCCGGAAAATATTTAGGGCTTGATTGAGAGACCGCGTGGGTGAGGCTAGGTAAAAGAGGATGTCGTCCGCGTATAGGGAAATGCGGTCTTCGTGGTCGTCAGTCCATTTCAGCCCTCTAATCATCGGACCCCCCCTGATCCTAACCGCCAAAGGTTCGAGCACCAGCGCAAAAAGAAGGGGTGACGGGGCATCCCTGCCTGGTACCCCCTTGCAGTGGAAACGCTTTCGATACATGATTATTGACCACCACCTGTGCGGTCGGCTGAGAATAAAGGAGTCTAATCCATTTAATGAATTTGGGGCCGAACCCCATCCGGGCAAAATTGCAAATAAGAACTCCCATTCAATGGTGTCAATAGCCATTGTTGTGTCAAGGGACAGCAAGATGGCATCTTCCTTTATGGTGTTGATTTGTCCCAGAACCCCATTCAAACGGCGTAGGTTTAAGGCAGTATTGCAGCCTGGCATAAACCCGGACTGGTCAGGATGTACCAATCCGGTCAGGTACGGGAGAAGCCTGTTTGCCAATAACTTTGCCAGAATTTTAGCCTCTGCCGTGAGGAGGGAAATCGGATGATAAGATTTGCAGTCCATTGCGGGTTTTTCTGGTTTATGCATAACCACTATGGAAGCCATCCTGACTTCAGGGGTAATACCCCGATGTCAAAACTCTCCATACACATGCTTAACAGGTGGGGGAGAGCTTGAATGCCATTGGCTTGAAAAGTTCGATCGGGAACCCATTGGGTCCCATGGCTTTACCTGAGCGCAAGTCTTGGATGGCTTTCTGGGTTTCCGTTACCGTGACGTCGCACTCGAGGGAGTCCCTGTCGTGTGTGGACAGACAAGCTATCTTAATGGTCGATAAAAGTTCTGAAGCCATGGCGGACTGTGAGTTCTCGGCCGGTGTGTACACCGATGAGAAATATGCAGCAAATGCGTCAGTAATGTCTTGGGGGTCGGTAAGGAGTTCACCATCTGCCCCTTGAAGCGAATGTATCCACCTGGATGCACGTTCCTTCCTTTCCAACCAAGCCAACATACTGCCCGTACGCTCGCCATGTTCGTATATGTTATGTCGAATGGCAGTATATCGGGCCGTGGCAGCTTCATTTAGAAGCTGACGGTAATCTAGTCTCACCATTTCCAGCAAGTGTTGAGCCTCTGCGTCGGGCATGGACGCCAGGGCCTCTTCTCTTGCGAGGATATCCTCCTCAAGTTCGACCACACGTCTGGTAAGTTCCCTCCTATGTCCTACCATGAGTGACAGAGCCCAGTCCTTTATAACCGCACTATATGCCCCCAGATCACAGACGGCGACGAAACCGACGCTACGTTTCCGTTGAAGTAATAGTCAGAGTCTTTAAGTAGAGCCTCTTTGATATGAGGCATCTTAAGTGCCCACGGGTTTATTGTGAGGGTAGAGCGACGCCTAGGTTGCCCCATGGTTAGTGTCGTCAGGATCGGGGAATGATCCGTAATTCCACAGGCTAAACATTCGGAGGCCATGAAAAACTGGACATCCTGAGCAAGCGTGAATATATGGTCGATGTGGGACTGACTATTATGGGCACCTCAATAATAAGTAAATTGTGTGGTGGTAGAGTTGAGCCAGCGCCACACGTCTACCAGGCCCAGTGCAGAAGCAAATCCGGACAATTGGGATCCCCCTTGGGGGTCACCCCTGGGAGGGAGGCGATCCTGTGATCCATCCATTGCGAGATTAAAGTCGCCACCTAACACCAGTACCCCCATTGGAAGATCGAGCAGGAGCACCCCAATATCACACAGGACAGGTCGCTGAAGGCCGGGTGGGACATATACGGACACAAGATTGATTACCCGCCCCTCCCAAGTACCAGAAAGCGCAAACTATCTGCCATGGGCGTCTTCCCAAGTCTTATTCACAATATATGGGCATCCCCTGCGCAGAAGCACCCCCGCCCCACGCGAACCCGAGGTGAACCCTGAGTGCCCGACCATGCGGTAAACCCATCTGTTCAGTGCACCGCATCAATTGCCGATCAGGTGCGTCTCCTGAATCAGTACTATGTCCGGTGTCTGACGTTTAATGTACTGAAGAACTACCCCCCGCTTGATCTTGTCCCCCAAGCCGTTAACGTTCCATGTTAATATTTTTAGCACTAGGTTTGTCCCCATGAGTGTATTGGAACTAGGTTAATGTAGTGTAGAAGAGCAGGTGATGGACACATTAAGCAGCTGCTGTAGCCCATTGGCGAGGATGTAATGTGATGTGCGGGAGTATGAGAACACCTTATGTAGGGAGCTACCCGCCATGGAGCGGGTGCGAACTCAGGAGCGGAAATTGCAGCCCCGGACCACGAGGACTGAAGCCAGTTATGCGAGTGGAGAGCAGAGGTGAGATGGCGATGTGGTATAGACCTAGTGGACCCTACTACTTGAAACACAGCAAGAAACAACCTTGCACAAGTACCATATACAAAAAAAAAAGCCTACCCTATGCACCCCTCCCACCCCAACGTCTTCCCCCCTCCCTGCCTCCCTGCTTGGTGGGAAAAGAACCTCCCTCTTCTCCCAACTTGCAGAGTGCCTGTCGCCCACCCTTAACAGGTCGGGGAACGTGAAACAACCCCACTCCCTAGAGCGACTGTAACTAAGAACGGTGATCCCCCGGCCAGCTAACTCCGGAGTACATATCGTAAACGATCCCCATGAGCCTGTTACGGTAACCTGGCAACTAAATCGACTCTCCCGTAACAAGGTAGCCATCAATAGAGGGTCCATGTAAGCACAAAACACAACAAACCAGACAAAATTCGGAGTTATGCAGTCAAAGGTAGTTGTCGTCTATGTGTAAGGAGTGAGGAGGTCCTCCACCTCCAATGGCCGACACTTATACTTGCAGTGCCGTGCACCTCACCCTTCCGGGCTCTGAGTTGTCGATTCATCAACAGTCGGTGACCCCTGCTGATTTCCTCGCTCTCCAGGGCCTCCAGCTCTGCCCGCCGACCTGTGGGATCTCTTGCAAACAGTTCTCCAGCCCTCATGCCAGTCCCAAGCGTCCTCAGGCCTAGTGAAGAACCATAGTTTACCTTCAGATTCATTCCGTAGCTTGGCTGGGAACATCATAGCGTATTTGGTGTCTTGATCTCTCAGGGCACGCTTCACCTCCAGGAAGCTGCGACGCTGTTTCTGAACCCGCAGGGTGAAGTCGGGGAAGAAAGTAACCATGCTCTTGTCGATGACTATTGGTGGGGCTGCCATCGCCGTCTGTAAAATAGCATCCCTGTCGCGGTAATTGAACACCCTTGCCAGGAGAGGCCGGGGAGGCGCCCCAGGCCTGGGTCTGCCTCCGGGGACACAATGTGCGCGCTCGATTGAAAAGCAATTGGACAGGCCCCGCGGCTGGAGCCGCTGAAGAATCAATTCCTCCACGAAGAGGTCGGCCACTTGCCCCTCCGCCCGTTCCGGCACACCCTGGATCCGAACGTTGTTGAGTCTCATGCGGCCTTCATAGTCATCAAGCTGCAGGGTAAGGGCCTCCTGCGCGTTTTGGAGTTCGGACACTTGACTCTTGAGGATGTCGGAGTCTGTTTTCAGTTCTTTCATAGTATCCTCAACGGCCTTAACGCGATCCACATTTTCTTCATGTCTGCTCGAATCAGGGCCACCTCCCTGGCCACTGTGGCGATGCCAGCCTCATGGGAGGTACGCACGGTCATATGGCAGACAAGATGTTCTGCAAGGTGGGCCCCGTTTGCTCTCCGGGGAGCGTCAGGTATGGTTGTTCCCCTTCTTGTCTCTTATGCCAGGCAAACTTCTCGAGCTTGGCCTGGACATTACCGTGACCACTACGGCTGGTCGCCATCTTGGTGGTGCAGGGCGCAAGTCAGTGGAATGAGAAAGGAGGGCAGTAGGCTATGCCCCACCGGCTACTCGCTGCCGCCTGCCGTGGGTATCAATCCCACACCGGCCTGTCGGTTTCCGCCGGTCGGGTGCTCCCACCCCGCTTGTAGGGATCTGGATTCAGGCAGCACCAACGCAACGTATGGCCACCAGTTCAAAGGAGGGAGGGGTCGACCTGCAGCTGCATGCTTATGTGTGGGCCACCCGTCCCTTGCAGGGGAGACAGGGCGCCGCTGTACCTGATGTCTGCCCCCCCTCCAATTGTCAGTGGGTACACAGGCTCAAGTCCGGAGGAGCAGCGTTGTTATGATACCCCCAACTCCCACAGAAGGTCAGAGCTTGGGGCGTATCTGTTTTACGGGGCCCAAGTAGAGCGGGGCCAGTCCAGACTCACCGCTGATCATGGAGTCTAGCTACTCCCTCTAAAGGTGCCGCAGTGTGGAGGTGCTCCGGAGCAGAGGCCACAGCACGTCGTTGTCCGAGTCGTGTCGGTGTGCCATCTGGTCATGGGCCGGCCTTGAAGAGCGGGACTCCGAGTCCTCAAGATGTGGCGGCAGGAGCGGTTACAGCTCCGATGCAATACCGTGGCAGATTAGGGCCCGTCCCCCGATTTGCGATATGCAGGCCTTTACGCCACGCCACGCCGCGACCCTGGCGTCGAGTTCCGTGCACGTCCAGGCAGAAGGAGGGCGCGCGCCCAGCAGCAGAAGCCTCCGCCTCGTAGCGGCACCCGTCTCTCCCCGCCGGAGCCTCAGATGACAACGAAACTTGGCCCAGACGTGGCGCCAGAGGTATGGAGCTGCCAGGCACGAAATCAGGCGATGGTGGCCGGGGCACACTATCTATTAACGGATATTACGGGAGTGGCGCGACGGAGCTTGGCTACCGTGCGTCCATCTCCCTCGGCAGTTGGCCACGCCCCCTCTCTCCAAAATCTTGGGGAGAAGTCAAATCTGAGTCCACCAGATACTGGTGTAAAAGCTGGTTTTGACAATTATTAAGGATCTGCTCCCTCATAATCAAATTGCACAATCCTAAATAGTAATGCATCTTGCTGCCATGTATCCAACTTTCCAGAGCCTTAGTAGCACAATCTACAAAGTCAACCCAGTCCTGAGTCTGTGTCTTCTGGGTGTCTCTGAACTTAATCCTGTACTGTTCAGTGGTTAAGCCAAGCCCATCTATGATAGCACTCTTCAAGTCTGAGTAATTGTCAGCATACTCTCCTCTAACAGCGAGGAGCTTATCTCTACCTTTGTCAGCAAACAAGAGCCAGAAGATAGCTGCCCACTGCTCTTGAGGGACCCTCTGTACCTTACAGGTCCTTTCTAGTGCAGTTATCCATTTGTGGATGTCATCCCCACTTCGATAGGGAGGGACTATCTTGTTCAGGTTCCTATGATCATGAGAATACTCCTAGTTCTAGGGACACTGTTGCTGCCACCATGGGACTCTAGTCCCAATCTTCGTGTTGCTCTTTGGAGCCCTAGGGATTCCCTGTCTAGGGCCAATTGCTTTTTCTCGAACCTGAGCTTGACTCTCTCAAGCTCCAGAAATTGGCACTGCTTATCATAAGAGGATTCCCTCTTGTTTGATATGGAAGTCCCTACAGAAGTACCTGAGTGATTAGACTCCACAGAGGGAGCTCTGAATCTTCTAGGTAAACTCTGTACTCTTCCTGGTGGAGTAAAGAGAGGGCCACTGGGGCCTTCTCCCCCACCCGAAGGAAGATCTAGGTTGGCCAGGTTAGAATAATTTTGATTCTCCTGGTCAGGGTTTGATTCTTGGTCAAAAAAGGTTTTGCTTTCTGGCCTTTCCTCATTCCCTGCCCCACCCACTCTGTCTACCTTTTCACACCCTGGGGTGTTTCTAAGGTCATCTAGAAGCAAAATATCAATGAGACGTTGGGTGTTTGCTGTTCTTCCTGTCCTCAACATCCTAGATGCACACATGGCTCTCAATTCTGGAAATGAGATGCCATTGTATCTAGTTGGCAGAGAGCCACTGGCTTCTCCTCTAGAAGACATACTAGTGTTATGTGGTGTAGGTACCTACCTAACCTAGTGGAGACTAAAACCTCTTGAGTTGGAGAAAGGGTGTGCTAGACCCTTGGATTGCCCAACTCCAAGTTCAGTAAAACTTACTTTATTCTAATCTTCTAATCTTGAGTGTATTATATGTACCTAATACTTAGTGGTTTTCAGTTAATCATTCAATGAGATTTATCTGGTAAAACAATAGCAAACTTGATTCCCAACCGCTCCACACCAATGTGAGAAGGTGGGTTGGTATATGCTGTCCACTAGTTAAAGTGGGCACCTTGTACCAGGCCACACGACCCTTATGATGTATGAGGTCAAAGATAACCTTATTGAAAGCTATCCTAGTGGTAGCCATGGAGAGCAGCCTTCAGGCTTAATCTTGAAAAAATGTAAAGCAGCTTGTTTTACCAGAATATCACCTCCTAAATGATTAAATGAAAAGAGAACCACACCGTGTTTATATAAAAATATGTATTTATTATTATAACACTCTCTACTAGTCTCTACACAAGACTAGGGCATAAAGCACACAATACTAAATCAGTAGAACATTCGTAAATAGCGAAATACACAGCAGGCTCCAGGGGAAGTCCTAACCATATACTAAAAAAAGGGTATAACAACAACGACTTTAATAGACACAGGGCCTAGAGCACTTAAAATCGCTGGGACCCCAAGGAACAACCCAGAGGAGTGACACAGGGAGCCCACGGAGTACGGGTGCAGTGAGGAAACACAGACACGTGCTCTGTACAACTCTATGGGAAAGTCGCGATTGGAAAATTACAAGATAAGGACACTTTTAAGAGGACTTCGAGCAAACACTTTGGAACATAGGAGGTTCTAAGGCGAACCCACCAGTGAGTACCAAAGTACCCGTGTTACCTATCCCAGGGGAGGCGGGTGCATAGGAGTCAAGTGGTGTCGGAAACCTTTGTCATTTTCAGTGGAGAGCTGCAAAGAAGTCCTGCTGCCAGGAGGGCAACGAATGTCCGGTGGCATCCAAGCCTGGATTCGAGGTGAGAAGAACCTGAAAGCAGAGGGGACAGAGTCTGGGTCACTTCATGTGACCAGGGGCTCGGTATTCGAATGCCCACCGATGTCGAGTGCTTCAGGGATGAAGAAGGGTTGCTTGACTCTGCAGCCACGGGGACCAGGAGACATTGAGGACAACCAAAGTCCAGAGGGGAGCTGTCCCACGAAGGATGTCGAGAGCTGAGGGGTCGATGTCCGGCTGGACCACCAACAAGCCTTGGCAACTGCAACCCTGCGGGCAGAGGAATCAGGTTACGGTGAGGACCAGCAAGGTCCAGGGTACTCCCCAAGCAATGGAGATTCCGGGCACGTCTGGAGCAACCAGGTAAGCCCAGGAATTAGCAAGGTGACCCTCATCAGGACTCTCAGGCCACCGGACCAGGGACCGCGAGGAGACCTCAAGCAAGTCTGCAAAGCACCAGCCCACAGGATACTCGTGGAGTGGAGGCCAGAAGTCTTTGGTGCAACTACTGCTCGGGGTCAGGACTACAAGCAGTCCAATGCACAAGCTGGGGAATCGTCTACAAGCATATGTAATTGCAAAAGTACGTGATGCACAGGGGTTCGGGTTGCACGGTCCCCACGAGGGATACTGGTCTCAGAATCGCTGAGAGGGCAGATCCACCTCAGGGACCTTTGGTAACCCATCTCCTGTGTTGCTGAAATCTTCAGAGTCCTTATGAGCTCGGGAGAAGCAACTCGGTAAGATGTGTTTAGGTGCCTGCTTTTGCAGGGGAGTAACTCCTTTACTCCAAGGGAGATCCTTCAGTCGTCCAGCGTTGTGCAGGCAGTCGAAGTACTTGGTTTCTTCTTAGCAGAATCTTGTCCAGGTAACATCTAACGTTCTGTAATCAGGTAACCCACTTTATACCCATGGGAAGGGGTTGGAAAGATTCTGTGGACCCTCCTTGGGGAGGGGCACGACAGAGGGGTGGCTACACCCATGTCCTTTGTCCAGTTTCGCGCCAGAGGCGGAGCAAATGGCTCCTGGAATTGGTTTGAGCTGGACAATGCACAGGGACACCAAATGTGCCCCCAGTGCAGACTTTCTGGCACTCTAAGAGTGCACCCACCCAGGCCAAATACACTAAATCCTGTCTGAGAGGTGGCTACACCTCCCTGTGACAGGATGCCTATTGTCATGCCTTCCTCTGTGCGAGCTTGGCTCAGCACCAGGAGAGCAGAATCGTGTCTGTGGCTGGCAACATCCATTTTGTGCTACCCAGGTCGAGAAAGCTGGTACCGGGTATACCAGTGGCCCACATATGTCCCTTCAGAAGGGTGGAATCATACCTTCCATGCGAGTTACTGGCATGGAGGTATGATTCCAAGGTGTTTGACACCAAACACGACATGTTTCTAAGCAGCCGTTTTAAAGTTAGCATTTACTGCGAGGTTATAATGCACTTAAACATATATGACTGCTGCATCAAAGACAACCCCGGAGAATGGTCGCCGAAGGCTGCAGAGGGGCTCTGCTTATGCAGGGGCGCCCTCTCACGTAAAACCCAGCACCCTGCCTTCAGGATTGTTAAGGCCTGCCATAGGGGTGACTGATAGGTATTTAAGTGTAGTGATTTAGGTAGATATAGTGAACCTATATCTTAAGTAAGTGGTGCAAGCACCAGCTTACACAGTCTGCAGTAGCAGGTTAGTCATGTCAATTTGAATGGCCTCTCAGGGGCGGCACAATACATGCTTCCGCCCATGGGAGGCCTCTGGGGTACCTATGCCCTGGGACTGATAAGGGTGCCTCAGAATCCAATCTGGAGTGTACCTAAAGTACATGCATATCAACAGCCGCGGTCGGTAGTAGGAGTAACTGCAGGGCGGTGACGTGGGGAGGGGGTGGGGCAGGGTGGGGGGTAGTAAACTATTGATTACGGAGGTTTAAAGGTAAGTTAACATATAAATTAATAAAACAATTTCGTTGCATGCACTGCATCGCATTTGGGGATGCAGTGCACGCAATGAAATTCGTTTTCAGTTACTCCTACTACCGACCGCGGCTGCATATCAATTTACAGGAGAAAGCAGATAGACTGGGGTCCCGGATAGCAGGATCCCAGTCAGACTAGTCAAAAACCAGCAAAACACCAGGAAAAAAGATGGGGTATCTATGCAGTCAGATCCTACCTTCCTACAGTACCTACCTCTACCAACTAGAGACCCCCATTTCTAATATTGGTGGTCAGCGGTGAGGATTTGAACCTGTATTTGTATTTGATCCACAGTGATCAGTGTACATCACTAGTTTAGTGCTGACCACTACGCAACCACATACTGTGTTTTGTTTTTGGTTCTATTTTTGAGTAATCCTTAAAAGTATCCACGCATCATGTCTCAGAAGGATACACCAGCAAGTGAGGCTGCAGAATTGGAGTTTGAGATTGAAATGTTGCATTCCTACAAAGCAGATCAGCTCAAACAATTTTGCAAGGATTTGGGATGTCCCATTGTCGCCAGCCTAGCGACGGCGACGCCACAGACAGCCCGTTTCTCTTTGCCTGGCGGCCCGTAAGTCAGGCATCGGGGAGGAGCCATGTCACCACGCCGGACCCGGAACCTGAAGAAGCCAGGAAAGCGTGCAGGAAGGAGGACGCCGAAGACAGAGACCCGAGAGGAGAGGACGGCAGAAACCAAGCAGAAGGAGCAACACCGAGGGAGTCCGCACCGACCAGAGATGCGGGAGGAGACCCAGCCGGGAAGGAGCCATCTCTCTGCCAGTCGCCCAGAGATACCCGCCGCGTCCCAAGAGGGGCGTGGCTTCCGCCAGGTGAGTGCCCGTTTCTTTTCTTAGAAACGATAAAAAGGACAAAGCAAGGAAGGAGAAAAGGCGGGGACAAGGAAGAGAAGGGAGGAAGAACAGGAAAAAGGGAAGGAGGGGGGGAGAAGGAAAATTACAAAAGGAGGGGACTGAGAGGAAAAAGACCATAACCAGAAAAACAGGCAGATAAAGAGCCTGACGTGGAAAGAAAAGAAAGTGAGAAAAACAGTAATATTCCTTTTATGAAAGCAGAGGGATATACGGAATTGTACTGTTTATTTAGGCTACCTGAAATACATTGTTATATGTTAACCTGCAGAGAGATTTAGACAGTTAAATGTGCACCATTACCCATAACAACCCCTAATCCCATAAAACAAGGGCAGACACTTACCTGCTTCTTTGTTTTTGTCGAGGGTGCTGGCGGAGAGGGTTTCCAGTGGACCTGGAAAAGAAGAAGACAAGTGAAAGACTTGGATAAGGACTGTACTCACTATACAAATAAAATAGATGTATATATTTAAATAAAGGAGTTAAAACTCACTGTAAGACCACTCTGAGTAGTCTTTTGGCACCGATTTTCAACAAGTGGTCACATTTTGGTGGAGAATGCAGGCATCGTCCTACCATTGAAAAAAATATAAAAGTCCTAATTGAACATCTTGTACAAGGACAACGAAAGCTTGAGTGGGCTTTAGAACGCCAAATGACTTCCGCCCAGGCTGACAGAGAATTGCTTCGAGACACACTAAAAACCCAGACAGAGCAGCTGGCTAAGTTGGCTCAGGAACAAGTACAAGCGGCCACAGGCTCGATGACATACAAATCAATCCCACCCAACGCCCCGATGGTGACCTTACAAAAACTGTTACCCGGTGACGACCTTGATGCCTTTCTGACGAATTTCGAACGTACAGCGAGAGCTTGTGTGTGGCCCTTAGAAAGATGGCCTTTTTATCTCTCTCCCTTGTTGTTTAGGGATGCCCAGGCAGCTTATCAAACTTCCAACCCTCAAGGCTACCTATGAGGAAGTAAAGAAAATACTCCTAGATAGGGCAGGTCTAGATGAAGAAGCATACAAGTTGCGATTCAGACAAGAGAGGGGCAAGCCAGGAGATACCCCGAAGGTTCAATAGTTCCAGTTGAGAACGACTGTTGCCAAATGGCTAAAACCCCATGAACACACAAAGGAAGAATTTCTGCTCAAAATTTGTCTTGAACAGTTTATAGAAGCTCTTCCTCCCAAGACTCAACGGTGGCTTTGCCAGCATTCAGGACTCAATAGCGAACAAGCTGTTGAAATGGCTACCTCATTCTCACGGATCCAGCCCCGATTATCCTCCCACGAGGTAGAAAATTCCCACAGAAATAACCCCAGAGCCGTTAGCCCGTCAGTGGAACGAAAACAAAACAGAACAAACCACAAGGTAGAAGAACCAGCCAGAGTATACCAGATCTTCAGCTTCCTTCTGGGCCTCAGTGTTTCGAATGCAGCAAATGGGGCCAAATCGCCAGTTTTTGTAAAAATAAAAAGGTGTCAGAGGAACCTATGGAGATCAATTATGCCCCGAGCCCTGTTTTTTATACCCAGGAGATAGGTCCTGTATTTCTTGTAAGTGTACGGATTAGCCAAAAGTCAACAATGGCCTTGTTAGACTCGGGTTGCAAACAATCCGTTGTAAGAGCCGAACTTGTGTTACCTTGCCAAATCCTACCCGAGAGATACGTACATATCAGATGTGTTCATGGGGACGTTAAACAGTATCCCGTTGCTAGACTGGAGCTTTCCACACCCAATAAGTCCACCACCGTAGAAGTAGGGGTGCTACCGAATTTGCCTGAAGACCTCATCATAGGAACCGACAACCCCCAGTTCATAAAAATGTTTTGTACTAGGTTGACACAACTAAAAGAAAAACAAGAGACTATTCCCAAAACGCCCTTCTAACTCCCGAACCATGGGTCACTGATCATAACTTTCGTTTCACTCAGATGAATGATATGCTTTTACAACCTATCTGAGACAAGGCCCGACAGAAGGATAACCAGGTGTTTGCCCATTTCCAAATAAAGAACGGGCTTTTATATCGAATCCCTGGACCCACTGATCCCCCTCAGTTATTGGTACCAAGACTTTCAAGACCAGATAATGTTCTACGCCCATTCCCAATTATTAGCTGGACACCGAGGCCCGGAGAAAACTACTAAAGAAATCCTTGCAAATTTTTACTGGCCTGGTATTTTCGCCCATATAAAAAAATGTTGTTCTGAATGTGAGGTCTGTCAAAAGAGAAACCTTTACGTACCTCCTAAGGCACCGCTTAAAATCCCTACCAATAATAGGTACCCCATTTGAGAGGATAGGGACGGACCTCAAGATCAAAAACCTCTACGACTTCATCAACCATCCACCAGGTGCCACAGACAGCCCCCTGCCCCCCAGAAACACCAGCCAGCCCACCATCTCAAACTGGACACCACCTCGACCATGAAATGCATCCACTCGGGGTCCCCCACCGACCCCTGCCCCCCTCACATCTACCACAGAGCCGCGGCCGCCATCGCACCCGTACTACAATGCACCATCAACACCACCTTCAAAACAGGCACCTTCCCAGACGACTGGAAGCGCGCAGAAGTCAGACCCTGCTCAAGAAGCCCACAGCCTACCCCACCGACCTCAAGAACTATCGGCCCATCTCACTCCTCCCCTTCGCAGCCAAAGTTGCAGAGAAAACAGTCAGCAGGAAACTGACGCCCTCCTTGACCCGTCCCAATCCGGATTCCGAAGCAACCACAGCACAGAGACTGCCCTACTTGCCGCCACAGACATCCACACCCTCCTGGACCAAGGCCACTCCGCAGCCCTCATCCTACTCGACCTATCAGCGGCCTCCGACACCGTCTCCCACCGCACACTATTCGCAGACTACATGACGCAGGCATACAAGGAACAGCCCTAGACTGGATCCAATCATTCCTCACCAGAAGAAGCCAAAGGAGCAGACTCCCACCCTTCCTCTCTGACCCCACGAAAATTACCTGCGGAGTCCCACAGGGTTCATCCCTGAGCCCCACCCTCTTCAACATCTGCATGACCCCCCTCGCAGCCATTGTCTGACAACACTGCCTCAACATCGTATCCTATGCCGACGACACCCAGCTCATCCTCTCCCTCACCAAAGACCCCACCACAGCCAAACTCAACTTCCAAAAAGGAATGCAAGACGTCGCAGTCTGGGTGACCAACAGCTGCCTGAAGCTCAACGCCAAGAAGACAGAAGCCCTCGTCCTCGGTACCACCCCTTCTGCATGGGACAGCACCTGGTGGCTGACCGCCCTCAGTAACCCACCTACCCCTCAGACCACGCCAAGAACCTCGACATCGTACTCGACTCATCACTCACCATGAACTGACAGGTCAACGCCGTCACCTCCAGCTGCTTCCACACCCTCCGCATCCTCCGCAAGACCTTCAAGTGGATCCCCCCTGAGTCAAGGAAGACAGTCACCCACGCACTCATCACCAGCAGACTGGACTATGGAAACGCACTCCACGCCGGCATCAACAATTCCCTACTCCGCAAACTCCAGACAATACAGAACACCGCTGCCAGACTCGTCCTCGGCATCTCCTGACACGAACATATTAGCCAACACCTACGAAGTCTCCACTGGCTCTCGGTGCAGAAAAGAGTCACTTTCAAAATCCTCACTCACGCCTACAAATGCCTATACAACAACGGACCCAAATACCTCAACGACAGAATCAACTTCCACGTATCCAAAAGAAACCTCCGATATTCACTGACTGAAACCCCGCGCATCCACAGAGCAGACGGAAGATCTTTCTCTCACATTGCAGCCAAGACCTGGAACGAGCTACCGGCAGACATCAGACGCGCCCCCTCCCTGAACACCTTAGGGAAGACCCTCAAGATCTGGCTCTTCGGCTGAACAGATCTGCGGACCACCCTCCTCAGCGCCTTGAGACCCTCACGGGTGAGTAGTGCGCTTACAATTCCCTGATTGATTGATTGATTGATTGGCCCACTTCCAAAAACCAACAAGGGATGTCAATATGCTCTCGTCATAGTCGATTACGTCACCCGTTATCCGGAAGCCTTCCCTCTTCATACTCCTGACGGCAAGACCTTTGCAAAACACCTGATGGAGCTCTTTTCCCGTGTTGGATTCCCAAAGGAGATCCTCACCGATTGAGGCACTCCTTTTGTGTCATGACTCATGGACCAAATATGTAAACAATTGGCCATCACTCATCTCAAAACATATGTACACCATCCCCAGACCAATGGGCTAGTTGAGAGATACAACGGTTCCCTCAAATTACTTCTTAAAAAAATGCTGTCAGGAGCAGGAAGACAATTGGACCAAATGCTTCTGTTAGCTCTTTTTGTGCTAAGAAGCCAAATTGAGAGTAGCTTAGGCTGTTCTTCCTTCGAATTTGGTCAATGGCCGAAAACCCAGAACCTTCCTAGAAATCACTAGAGAGGCTTGGGAAAGCGACATTAAGCCCGAAGCAGACAACCTACTAGAATATACCCAGCAACTAAAATCCCATATCGGGAAACTTGGAGAATTAGCAACAAAGAACCTAGAGGAGAGCCAAAAGAAACAAAAACGACTATATGACCGAGGAAAAAGGTTACGAATATACCAACCAGGCGACTGGGTTTTGGTGCTATTACCGACTTCTTCTCATTAAATAAAGTCCGAATGGAGGGGCCCTTATAAAATTATAGCCAAGGTCGGTAACCTCTCTTACAGGTTAAAGGTGGGATAACATAGAGAACAGACCTTCCATATAAATCTCTTTAAAAAGTGGCTTGGTCCTTTACCTCAAAATATACACCTAGCGTGCCCAGAACCTGTCTTTCCAACTACCCTAGATCAGCTAAACATCAATGAAGACCTATCTGAAGAACAAAAGGAAGAATTAAACGGGGTATTACAACCGTTTGCTACTGTCTTTTCCGACATCCCAAGAAAAACTCACCTTTCCCAACACTCTATTCAAACTCCTGAAGGAAGTGTAGTAAAACAAAGGCCCTATTGAATCCCTGCAGCCAGACGGAAAGCAATACAGGCGGAACTAGAGCAAATGTTAAACATGAAGGTGATAGAGCCCTCCCAGAGGTCCTCCCCCATTGTATTGATTCGCAAACCAGATGGCAGTATTAGATTTGGCATAGACGTTCGGGCTGTCCATAAAATCTCCTAACTAGATGCCTACCCCCTTTCCAGGGTCGACGAGTTAATTGAGGGAATAAGAGATGCCAAATATATCACCACAATCGACCTTACGAAAGAGTACTGGCAGGTCCCCTTGAGAAGCGAGGAGAAATAGCTTTCTCCACACCGTTTGGTCTATTTCCATTTACAGTACCCCCTTATGAACTCCATGGGGCTCCCGCCACATTTCAGAAGCTAATTAACATAATCCTAAAAACCCATCTCAAATACTCTTCTGCTTACGTAGATGACATCATCATATTTAGCCGCTCCTGGGACGACCACTTGACACATTTACGCTCAATCCTAACTGACTTACTTAAAGCCAATCTTCACATAAATGCAAGGAATTCAAGAGTAGGTTTTAACAAAGTCAAATAACTAGGTTATTTGCTGGGCCATGGGCTGATTGAACCCCAAACCGAGAAAATCAGGGCCATCACTGAAATACCCTTTCCAAACAATAAAAGGGCGCTCTTGTTGCACCAGATTTTAGTATGGTCTTTATTTTGCAAACAGATGCCTCCAATGTAGGCATAGGCGCTGTACTCGCACAAAAGGATGAGGAAGGAGTAGAAAAACCGGTTTTATATATTAGCAGGAAATTATTTCCTCGTGAGACTGTCTACTCTACCATAGAAAAGGAGTGCTTAGCCATTAAATGGGTAGTCAAGAAATGTTGGTATTATCTCCGGGTGCTTAGGTGCTACTTCTGATTACAACCTTTCCAGTTCGAAGTGCACCATAAATCGTGGAAAAATCTTATAGCACCAGATTTCCTATCACGTTTTCCCCTTTTTCCCATTCAGGAAAATTCAGGGATGGGGATCTGTCGCCAGCCTAGCGACAGCGACGCCACAGCGAGCCCTTTTCTCTTTGCCTGGCCCGTATGTCAGGCATCGTGGAGAAGCCACGTCACCACGCCGGACCCGGAACCTGAAGAAGCCGGGAGAACGCGCCGGAAGGAGGACGCCGAAGACGGAGACCCGAGGGGGGAGGAGAGCAGAAATCAAGCAGAAGGAGCAACACCGAGGGAGTCCGCGCTGACCAGAGACGCTGGAGGAGACCCAGCCGGGAAGGAGCCATCTCTCCGCCAGTCGGCCAGAGATACCTGCCGCGTCCCAGGAGGAACGTGGCTTCGCCAGGTGCGTGCCCGTTTCTTTTCTTAGAAACGATAAGGGCAAAGCAAGGAAGGAGAAAAGGCGGGGGACAAGGAAGAGAAGGGAGAACGAACAGGAAAAAGGGAAGGAGGGGGGGAGAAGGAAAATAACAAAAGCAGGGGACTGAGAGGAAAAATACCCTAACCAGAAAAACAGGCAGATAAAGAGCCTGACGTGGAAAGAAAAGAAAGTGAGAAAAACAGTATTATTCCTTTCATGTAAGGAGAGGGATATACGGAATTGTACTGTTTATTTAGCCTACCTGAAAGACATTGTTATATGTTAACCTGCAGAGAGACTTAGACAGTTAAATGTGCACCATTACCCATAACAACCCCTAATCCCATAAAACAAGGGCAGATACTTACCTGCTTCCTTGTGTTTGTCAAGGGTGCTGGCGGAGAGGGTTTCCGGTGGACCGGGAAAAGAAGAAGACGAGTAAAAGACTTGGACAAAGACTGTACTCACTATACAAATAAAATAGTTGTATATATTTAAATAAAGGAGTTAAAACTCACAGTAAGACCACTCTCAGTAGTCTTTTGGCACCGATTTTCAACAAGTGGTCCCATCCATGAAGAACAGCTCCAGGAAGGATGAGCTGCTGAAGCCCTTAAGGGCCTGGTGGGAAGCCAAAGATGCTGGGGAGACAGGTGATGTAGAAGTGGATGAGGATGCACAAGGGAATGGTTTCAGATCGCAGGATCTGCCTGTGGGAAGAGCAGCCCCCAGGGCTGGCAGCAACTATTCCGCTAGAAGTTTTTCCCAGAAGAGTTGGAGGAAAACCAAAGGGTTAGAGATCATGAGTTAGAATTCATGAGGCTTGAGATGAAAATATTGGAAATGGAGAACCAGAGAGCTGCCATAGAGAGAGAAAAGATGGCAGAGGCGAGCAAGAAGATTTATGCCTTGGGAGAAATTAAATTGACCTTGGCACATGAATTAAGAATGAGAGTCCAGCTCAAATGGTGGCAGCAAAAATGTAGTGTCAAGTGCTGAGGGAGAAGTACACACACTCAGAGATGTGGTGCCTGACTTGAGGGAGGGGGTCAACATACACCAGGGGGTTCAAGTTTATGAGGTAGCTCCAGTGGTGTGCAGTGTCCCTGAAATGGATTGGGGAACTGACACAGGGGATCATATTCCTAGTGGTGGGAGGGACACTCTACTGACTCTAGATGAGAGGTGCAGGGAGAAGGGTTCCCCCATTGTAGAAGTCCTGGTGTGTGAGTGTGGAGACCGCCCAGAAGAGTGTAGGTTGAGTGACAGAGACAGTCAGACACTGTCTTGCCAATCTTAGGAGAGTGGTGTGGGGTACTTGTGTGAGGCACTGGTTGGTGAGGCAAAGGGTAGCTTGGTTAACTGTAGGGGGCTGTGTGATTCAATTGTTGGAGAGCATATTTTAAGTCCCTGTTTTCCAGAGCTATGCCAACACCCGGTGGAGTGTGAGTTCTCTGATTCCAGGGAGCTTGCTCTGGAGGCAGACCATTTGATGGATTCCAGAGGGTCTGAAGAAACTTTTGGGAGTGATCCTGAAGGGGGTGGCTCGAGTTTTCCCTAATCAAGTGAGGTAGGGGAGGTTTGCGGTAGCCCAGATAGGTCCCAGTGTAGTAGGAGGGGTGTAGGCTCCCACGCCCTGTCTCAGAGGAGAAGGAGTGGGAGTGGGCTGTGTCCCACGGTGCCCAAAACCCAGTACCATGACCTGATTGGTTCCATAAGGGAACACCAGGAGGGGGGCCTAGTCTGTACCGGGATGACATTTCCTGAGGGGGATCCTAAAGCGTCAGGTGGGCTAGGGGGTACTGCTGTAACAAGCATCTCACCAGTTCTGGTGGCTGGCAGCACCTCTCCAGTGGGGAAGGTGCATGAGTCTAGAGAAAAGGGTGAGGGGGGACGCAGTCCCCAGTGGAAGGACCAGTGGGTCAGAGATTGCCAGCGATGAGGTCAGAGCACCCCAGGACTGACTCTGGTGAGGGGGGTCTACATGCTCTGTCAAGTGGACAGGAGGCTGGAGACCTGCGCCAGGCAGATTATCGTACCACTCATGAGGAGTGTGTTTCCCTTGGGGAGGGGTTGGTGTACTCCTCCGAAAGTCCTGGGTTGCCAGGCACAGGTCCAGCCTAAGGGTACAGACCCTTGGGTTGGAGGACCAGGTTCAGGGTGTCTCCCTGACCTGGAGAAAGGGGCGACTGCTAACGGTGACCCTATTAAAGTGTCTTCTGGGGGTACCGTTCCAGGTGAGAGGGTGGCAGACCCCAGGAAGAAAGGCAGGGTGTGGGAGAGCACATCCCAGTCTCTTATCCAGCTGCCGGGTACAGACCCTGGGCTGGTGGGCCAGTGTGAGGATGCCATACCTGACTAGGCAGGAGGGAGTGTGGAGAAAAGGTACCAGGCACCTGGGCTACTAACCCCACTTTCTGATGCCACAAAGGTTAGAGAGGCCTGGCTCTCATCACTGACAGCTGTCAGTGGCTACTGTGACTGGTTGTACTGGTGGACAGAGTTGCCCCTGGGAGGGGGGCAGGAGTCACACCCCGGGGGTTGATTGGGCCACACCGCTGTGTTGGCCATGTGGGTACTGTCTACCTGTGCGGACACATCTGTGAGCAAAGTAAGTTTAGGCACTGCACAGATGGGGTCCACAGGTGAGGAGAAGGGTTCCCCATGGGTTAGCCAAGTGGGCCCTGAGAGTATGGATAGAGGGATCCAACTGGGTTCAGGAAGGCGTAGAACAGGAATAGACCCCTGCTATTCGGGCCAGGTTCCATGTTCTGTCGCCCCAAGCAGGGAAACCCATCAAGGTATTGATTGGTCTACCCTGGCTTTAGGCTGGCAGGGCTTTGTGTTGGAAATGACCCTTTTTGCAGGGTTATCCCCAAACCTTTTGCTTCTTCCTCCTATTTTTTCCTGACCTGTGGTTGTTGGCTTTAGGACTCTGGGCCCTTTACCACTGCTGATCAGTGCTAAAGAGCATATGCTCTCTGTGTAAATTGGTATTCTGATTGGTTATCCATGATTGGCATATTTGTTTTACCAGTAGGTCCATAGTAAAGTGCACTGAGTGTGCCAGGGCTGGTAACTCAAATGCCACTAGTTGGCTTGCAGCACTGATTGTGCCACCCACATTAGTAGCCCTGAAAAGAGGTCTCAGGCCTGCCACCGCAGTGCCTGTGTGCAGTTTGTTAACTGCCATGTCGACCTGGCAAGTGCACCCACTTGCCAGGCCTTACCTTTCCCTTTTCTTACACATAGGACACCCTTATGGTAGGCCCAAGGTACCCCCTTGGGCAGGGTGCAGTGTATGTGAAAGGTAAGACATGTACTGGTGTGTGTAACATGTCCTGAGTGAAATATTCCCAATGGGGAATGCTTTGTAACATTTTACAAACATATCTTCCCATAGGGATAAGATAGAAACATGGAGTTTAGTACCCCTGAACTCAGAATTTAATAACACATCTTTTAGTAAATATGGTTTTTAAATTGTGTGTTTGAAAATACCACTTTTAGAAAGTGGCTATTTTCTTGTTCAACCTTCCTGTGTGCCTCTGCCTGTTTGTGGATTGACTGTCTGACTTTGGAGTGACAGGGGCTGGGGTGGCTCCAGGAGTCTGGGTGAGTCAGTACTAGGCTGAATAGGCCTGATCTGCATTTGGAGTGGTGGGAGGAGCAGCACCTGTGCCTGAATAGGACTGTGCCTGCCTGACACAATGCTGGCTCCACTCCCTGCAGTGTGTCTGGAGCCAAGGCTCACACTGACAAAGGAGGCTGTTTTGCACTGGCAGAGTGCCCCCCAGAACTGGTTTGAACTGGGCTCAGAGCCCCGTGCACAAAGAGAACAAAGACATTTTAGGGTGTAAGTATCAGACCTAAAATCCCTGAACTTTAGATCATTCCTGGAATTTAAGAGTAACCTTTGCCAAGGAGAAGAGCTGAAGAGACTGCGGAGAAGTACTGCCCTTGCTGTGTGTCTGGGGTTGGTCTGTAGTTACTGTTTCTGCCAAGGAAAGGAGAAGGACTTTGCTGTGTCCCCTGCTTGAAGGAGATTTCCAAGGGCCTGAAGTGAGCTGGCCTCCTGTTCAGAAGTCTCAGGGACACAAAGACTTCACCCCAGCTCCCCTGAACTCTGCTGTTGTGAGTTCTGACCTGCCTTGAGGTGCCGGTGCCAGTTTTGGGCCTCTGGAGTTTGTTGCTGCTGTTTGGGAGCTGGAAGAGAAAAGAAACTTAAACTACAGAAATCGAAACATCGCTCTTCCTGCGACTTTTCCGAAGCATTTTCATGGCGGAAGAAGAATTTCCACACATCGCCATACCGCTGCGAAAGCCGTCACAGTGCCTGTCGTCGCAGCAAGAATCGACACATCGAGGGATTGCGGCTGAAGAGGACTGACGCAGTGCCACACAACACCGCCTCATTAATCGCCGACGCATCCTGAAGATCCACGCATCGTACCAGTGCGACAAGCGTCGCTGAGGCATCACCTGCAGACCGGAACCAGCACGAAGAATCAACGCATCACTCCCCATACAGACCAAAATTTATGCAACCCTTCCTCTGCGTGCAGCGGGACTGTCGCATCGCCTCCTCAGGGTCTCAGGAGTGTCGCATCTCTTTGTTTTCTGCAGCTGTGTGGCTTGGTGAACTTTGATGCAACTACAGGTACTTTGGTGAAAAGTCACGCATCCATAGTTTCCCATGGTACAAGTTCTTGAAACCTTTTTAAAAGTCATATTTTTAACTGTGTATGTTAGAGTTTTGTCGTTTTGGTCTTTTTTAATTGAGATAAAAATACTTTCTTTTTCTAAACTGGTGTGGTGTCCATTTGTGGTGTTTTCACTGTGTTACTGTGAGTGTTGGTACAAATACTTTACACATTGCCTTTGGGATAAGCCTGTCTGCTCGTGCCAAGCTACCAAGGGGGTGGGCAGGGGTTATCTAAAGTGTGTATCCCCCTTACCCTGACTAGAAGCAAGGGACCCTATTTGAACAAATGTACTTACCTCTGCCAACTAGAGATCCCCATTGCTAACAGTCGCTGTCTCAGCAATTATTAGAACAGCACCCCCACACTGCTCCGGACTCTGCAGCCGTGGCCCTTGTAAGTACCATCCTGTGTATGTATTTAACACAAATGAATGGCAGCATGCGATCGGGCAGCTGCAGCCTGCAGTCAGTGCCTGCTGGTGTTAGTACTTCCAATGTGACAATGCAGGATGTTTTTAATTTCAAATATCCTTCAGGCCTGGGCCCCCAGTAACTTATTTCATATTTCTGCTGGAGTTCTTACAGTACACCAGGCAGAATGCTTGTGAACACTGCAAAGCACTTCAGTTTCATCCCAGACTATTTTTGGATGGATGAACTACCTTCTATGAAAACACTTCAGCTGTTGTCAGGGGAGATGTGCTACGCTGTCACCTGGACAATGTTAAGCAAACATAGCCCGGAACTACCAAATGTTCCCTAATCCCGAAGGGAGAAGACACTTGACCATGTGCATGCATAGCTGCCAAGTTTTCAGTCTGCTTGTGTGTGCCATTTCCATGTTTTTCTGTGTGCTTATGTGTGACATTTGATGCTGTTTGACTGAAACTTTATCACAAATTGAACACGTGTTTTGTAAGAGCAGGGGCTGGGCTGCAGTGCTCGGTGTCTATCCCAGGTGAGTGGAGCAGGCTTTCAAGGGCATTGACGTTACCCAGACTGCTGTGAGACTCCATGCTGGTATAATTGCCTCGTTGCACTTGCTATTCTATGCTATAAAATTAGCTTTTTCGGCTAACGCATGGTCATGAACGATCAGATCAATGAGATTATCTTCTGAGCAGCTGCAGTGCCTGCCTGCCCTCTGTTACTGAGAGCTGCAGTCACACAGTCTGTCTCCGGTTAGTGCCCTTCCATTTCTGATGCTTTGCATGAAGTTTAAAATCTTCTTAGAGTTTCTTGTTGCTCAAATGGTGGCAATTTCTGATATTTGTATGTTTCCCTCGTCTTCATTGCTTGATTTTGCTCGCGAGAAAGTGCCACTCGTAGCCATTGAAATGTCACTCATAATTACACCGAAATTATGAAAATGACAAACAGCAATCTGAAACATTGGCAGCTATGCTAATGGAGATTACATTTTTGGGATGGTGAGGAATGTTTTCAAGGCAGGCAATCCCATTTAAGTGAGTTGGAATACAAAGTGAGTCCAGGAGGGTTACAGCCTTTTCATGAGGGTGAGTTAAAAGGTATTGCTGTGGCCGCCATTCTCCTAGACACAAAAGGTGATGGGAGGAATGCTTGTAATTTGTCAAACATCAGAGTCATTCTTTTGCCCACCTTGCCACCTCAGTTTGCACCTAGCCATATGCAAATCAATCTTGACCCTGTTACAGTAGTAACAGTTGAGCCCAAACTGCCAGACAAGGACCTACCTGAAACGGAATGCAAGCAACCCAAGACCGGGATTGCCTTAATTAGGGTTCTTCAGTTGGGTATAGCTTGGTTTCAATGGCACAGTGAGCATGAGACCCACGTCTGGACAAACCTTTGCCTCTTAGAGCGGTACATGAAACAAACAAAAGGAAATGGGAGTAATGCTTGAGATCTCAGGTTGCTTATGTTCTGGTTCAAAGATGACCTGGCTTGGCAGTTTGGGCTTGACTGTTCCTATTGGAGCAGTGTCAAAACTGATTTGCATATGGCTGAGTATAACCTGAGGTGGCATGGTGAGTAAAAGAATGCTGGGTTGGAGTGCTACACCAACGATTGCCAGTGGTTAGACTTATTGCAAGCATACTCTGGTTAGACTTATTGCTAGCATACTCTCATCACCTTTTGTGTGTAATGCCCTAAGCATTCAAGACGTGGGTCCTTTGCTCACTGTACCGCTGGGACCAAGCAACACTTGACTCTAGAGTGTCAATCAGGGCAAAATCGGTCTTGGATTGTGTTACAGGTATAACTTGCGTTTTCTTTAAGGCATCCACCACAAAGGCAGTACAGCCAGCATGGCTCAGCCTACTAGTGATTCTGCCTGTTGTCAAGTGCCCATCACATTCCAAAGATGATGTACACAAGGCTCCAAGGTATACAAAGATGATGTACACAAGGCTCCACGGTATTACATCAGCTTAAGGATATATGACACAAATACGGTGAGAACAGGCTAAAATAGATTTCTTGTGTTCTGGTTCAGAGAGGACATGGCTTGGCAGTTTGGGCTGCATTGTTCCTATTGGAGCAGGGACAAAACTGATTTGCATATAACTGGGCCTAACCTGAGTTTGCATGGTGGGCAAAAGAGTGATAGGTTGGAATGCTACCTCAAGCGATTGCCAGTAGTTAGACTTATTGCAAGCATCCTCCCATCAACTTTTGTGTGTGTGATGTAATACCCTAAGTGGCCAAGAGTATGCCCAGTCATTGGTCCCTTGCTGACTTTGTTACTGGACCGAAGCTACACCTATCTCAGGAGCCCCAATTAGGGCAAAATGGGCCTTGGATTGCTTTTGTTCTGGTTCAGAGAGGACCTTTCTTGGCCTTTCAGCCTGGACTTTTCCTATTGGAGCCGGGTCAAGGCAGATTTGCATGTAGCTGAATCTAACCAACGGTGGCCTGGTAGACAAAAGAACAATAGTTTACAGTGCTAACCCAAATGATTTCCAGTTGTTAGACTTATTGCAAGTATCCTCTCATCACCCTTGTGTGTTTATTGTAACACCACACCATAAGAGGCAAAGGGTATGCCTAGACAAAGGGTATCGTGCTCACTGTGCCACTGGAACCAAGCCACCCCCCCACCCGATGAGCCAAATTTGGGGTGAAATCTATCTTAGGTTGCTTGTGTTCTGGTTCAGATAGGACTTGGTAGTTGGTCTGTTCCTATTGGAGCAGAGTCACGACCTATTTACATATGACTGACTATAACCTGAGGTGGCATGGCTGGCCAAAAACAATGGATTGGGATGTGATGCTGTCAGTTAGAGTGGTCTTCCCCCAAACATTTTGCCTTCTCCCTTCTTGTCTTGCTGAATTAGTTTTTGTCGGCCTCAGGACTCTCTGCACTTTACCACTGCTAACCAGAGCTAAAGTGCTTCTGCTCACTCCCTTAAACGTGGTAAAATTGGCTTACACCTGCTTGACATAATTAACTTACTTATAAGTCCCTAGTAAAGTGGTATACCATGTACCCAGGGTCGGTAAATTAACTGCTACTAGTGGGCCCCCCAGCACTTATTATGCAAGCCACTTAAGTAGACCCTTAAAGCATGTTTCAGGACTGCCATTGCAGCCTCTTTGGAGTTTAAACTCCCAATTCGACTTGGCGAACCAAACCTTTTGCCAAGCCTAAAACTCCCTTTTTAATACATATATGTCATCACTAGGGTATACCCTAAACAGCCCATAGTGCAGGGTGCATTGTGTTTAAACGTTGAATATTTACATGAGACTGACCTCTCCCGTAAGATAACACTGTGTTATCTTATTATTAGTATTAAGTGATAATATTTGATTGAGAGCAAGTAGAAATGTCCTGTTTGGTGACTAAGGAATTGTAATTGAAAATACTTTTTTAATAGAAAAGTTGGATTGTAAATCTTAATTCTAAAAATGCTGTTTTTATAAAGTTGCAAAAACAACAATTGATGGACAGAATGCAGAACAAGGTCATACATTCACACCAGTACAGAGATCATGGTGTAAATCCATTGTTTCTTTGCTCCCCATGCCATTCCAGTTTGAACCCAGCCATATGCAAATCAGTCTTGACCCTGTGCCCAATGGGAACAGTCCAAGCCGAACTGCCAGGCCAGGTCGTCCCTGGACTGAAAACACTCATCCTAGGACCGGTTTTGGGGTTTCACCCCTCATCAGCCAACATAGCTTGACTCCATTGGAATAGAGAGCATGGGACCCATGTCTGGGCATACCCGACCCAGTCGGGTGACAAATGCAATAACAACAATTGATGGACAGAATGCAGAAGCTAAAGAATGATGATGGATTCAACCCAGATCTGTGATGGGGTGAGTTTCAGCACTCCGTCCATCATCTCCTTGTGTTTGCGTTGTTAGAAAGTTGGCATTTTCTTGTCCTAATCATTTGGTATCCGCAGCCTGTTTCATGGGCCACATGACTAGGTGTAGTTGGCAGTTGACCTTTGTGTATTTTTCCCAGCCACACAATAGGATGGTTCAGAAAGGATCTGACTTGGCAGTTTAGGCTGGAGTGGCCCTATTGGAGCAGGGGCAAGACTGATTTGGATATGGCTGGGTCTAACCTAAGTTGGCACGTTGGGCAAAACAACAGGTGTGAATGCTACCCCAAGCGATTGCCAGTGGTTAGACTTATTGCAAGCATACGCCCATCATTTTTGTGTGTTTGATGCAACGATATAAGTGGTCATGGGTATGCCTAGACGTGGGTCACTGTGCCACTCGAACAAAGCTTGAAATGCCTGAAGAGCCCCAGTCAGGGCAAAACTGGTCTTGGGTTGCTTGTGTTTTGGTTTAGATAGGACTTGGCTTGACAGTTTGGGATGGACTGTTCCTATTGGAGCAGAGGCAAGATCCATTTACATATGGCTCAGTCAGGCCTAAGGTTGCAGTGTTATCAAAAGAACGATGCTACCCCAATCCATTGCCAGTGGTTAGACTTATTGTAAGCATCCTCCTATCACAGTTTATGTGTTTGATGTCATCCTCTTACAACACAATTGCATTATACCTCATCCTTTCCCACTTTCCTTGCTAGTTGCAGCAGCCGAAATAAGGTTTGGTATATTTATTGCTTTTGCTGCATGAACATGGCTAAATATCATGACTTTATGAGAGAGGACTGGGTATCTCAGTCTCAAGGCAGGGACCCTGATCTGGCCTTAATTATTGAACTGGCGATCTCTAAGTTGGTTGAGGAGGTCAAACAAAAATTGCAGGGCACCCCTGCCTCAATCCCACAGGGCTTTTAGGGTGCTCATACATAGACGCACATACCTGATGGGTGCAGATGGGATCCTCCCAATGGAGAGCTGGGTTTCAAAGAACTCTGAAATCAGTTGCCATGTTTTAAAAAGCTTCATAATGTCTTACGCTCGAACTATGAGACTCAGCCTGATCAAGAGGCAGGTCCCAATATCCTTTGACCAGGAAGCAGGGACATTTCTTATGATGCGACCTCAGAATATAAGCAGGCAGGGGAATACTGATTCCCTTATATCAGATGACTCCGACATGAGTCTTAGCGGTTTAGGGATTGGCATCTCTTGGGACGTGAGGGTGGAGGACAAGAAAAAGCTCAAGGACGCACAGGCAATGCCCCCCAAAAGACCATTATCAACATAGGGATGTATTTGATCCCTAAGATGTTAGGCATCCTCACTCCTTGGAGTGGGAACCATCACCTAATGTGGCTTATTACTTGAAGAATAGACTTTGCCAGCCCATGGACAAGTAAGTCAGGAACAGGCTTTGGACGAATTTCCCAAAGCAATTGAAGGCATAGGTGCCGCCACATCTGAGCTTGATTCCACCATGGTAACCTTCAGTCGGAAGTTAATGAAAGATTCCAAGAGGGCGGGCCCTGCTGCCTGACACACTTTCGGCGGTATGGCAAGGCAAGTCAATGAGGTCAAGGTCTGCTTGGTGGAGGTGAGGGGAGACGGCTTGGGACCGGTCTGGTGCCCCATCATTCCCATTCAACATAACTCTTTTAAATATTTAGGGGTGCACGTGTCTCCTATGCCTGACCTGGCTTGGGCTCTTTATTTGCGGGGACTGGACCGGCGGCTTGAGGAGGACATTAGCCAATGGGCCAAGCTGCCACTGAATCCCATTGGGTGCACAGCCCTGTTCAAAATCGTATGCCTCCCGCGGTATCTGTACGTGTGGGGCAACTATCCATATCTGCATTTCACTCACTGACCACAAAAATTACTAATTTAAAATAATTTGTTTTTTTAGGAGGGTTTAACAGCTTTTTCCTGGCACGGGATGCCAGGGGAATAGAGTTTTTGGGTGGGGAAGTGTATTAATATTCGGGTATTCATTTTAATACCTGAGTATTCTTTTTTTAAGCTCCTTTACTATATTAGCACAAATATAAATAAAAATATATAACTTTTTAAAAGGGTTTAACACCTTTTCTTTGGCATGGGATGCCTGGGAAATAAAGGTTTTGGGTGGGGAAGTGTATTAATACTTGTGTATTAATTTTTTTAACAATTATTTCTAATTTTAAAATGATATAAAAAAATTATTACATTAATTAAAAAATTAAATGTTACATTATTTAACAGTTTTCATTATTTCTTTCAAGAACAGTATTTTACAATATGGAAAAAGATTTTTTTAAAGAAAAGGGACAGTAGTATTTTAAAAATATTATTAATATGAAATATTTGAAAAATCATACATAGGAAAAAGAAAAAGCTAAAACAGGTTGTATGTATACAGTAATATCTTAAAATAAAGTTTGTATTAAAAGAAAATAAATAGGACTCTTAAAATAACTTGTTAATAATATTTTTTTTAATAAGCTTACAGAAATAAAGAGTATTACAAAGATGTACATGTACATTTGCAAAACACTTTTTTAACATTTTTCCCACGGTTTCCAATTTTATTCAATGGGTGAAATTGTCCTTTTTTCGTTTTTACTTTTACAGATGATGTTGAGCGTTTGTTTCTACAGTTGGTGGAGCGTCGCGGTCAAGATCGGAAGCAAGGAAGAGCTGCGGTCAGGTAAGAGAAACTTTACTTACTTAATAGACATTGTGGCAGACATACTTTATTGTAAGGAGAGTAGTGGGCGGTAGTTAGTTAGATGCAAGTATTTAGGAGTGCGTTTTTATGTTTTTATCAACAATTTTATTCCTAAGAAGGTAGCAGTTGTTCGCTCACATCGGGGTGATTGTTTTTTTTTTTTACACTGTTGGATTTAAAAAAAGGGATCTCTGTGGACAGAAATATTTCTATTTCTTTTAAACCAAAGTGTAAAACAAGCAATATTTTATTAAGAACATTTTTAGGTGCGTTGCGTCTTTTTTTAAAAGACAAGCGTATTCATGGATCTTCAATCACGTGGAATTTTGGACTACGCAGATGGATGGTTCTCCAGAACTAAACTTATGGTCATTTTGGAGTACATTTGTTTTTTTTTTTGGGGGTAAAAAAGCTTTATTGTGCAGAGAAAAAGGGTACAAGCACGGGCCTACAACCTCCTGGGCCGGCCGCTAGTATTCAGAGATGTTCAAGCAGTTCAAAAAACAATGACTGGCCCACAGGGGCTCCGCTAAATTACAGGAGATCAGACTGCACATAAGGGACGTCAGGATACACCCTTTAAAAAAAAAAAAAAAAAAAAAAAAAATTAAATAAAAAACCAAAAACCAAGGCGAGAAACATTGAAAGGGCGTCTAACCACAGCAGAGGAACTCCACACCCGACCACCATAGGGTGGTCAATAAAAAGGGGGTCTGAGAGGGAGGGGGGGGCCACGGGAAAACCAAACCTATACACAGATGAACAAATTAAGCAAGGAACCCTCAAGGATCAGGGGGACAAGGCAACCTCAGACGCATCCACCAGGGGGGGAGAACAGATAGTCCCTCGATACACATTCCACTGACCCCAGATTCTACCCCATGCCCCCGGTTTACCACGAGCCACATACACCGTCTTCTCCCTGAACATGCACCAGTCCATGTTCTCCTTCCATACGGACACGGTGGGAGGCCGTTGGGAACCCCAAAGCTGCGCAATATCTCTCTTTGCAATCATGTTCCCAAGGGCCGCCCACCGAGCCTGGGCCGCATTATAGTCATTGGGCTCCCACACATTCAGAACACATCGGCGCACCTCCGGCAGCAGAGCGACCCCAGTGACTCATTTCATAACATCATGCACCTGGCGCCAATATTCCGCCACCTCGCGGCACTCCCAGAGGATGTGGAGAAAGGTGGCACTGAGCCCGCAGCCACGCTTACAGAGCCCGTCGTCAGAAAACCCCATCGAGACCAAACGGGGACCCGTCACATAGACACGATGAAGAATCTTAAGCTGGACCAGACGGAGACGGGCCGGGATGGCAACCTCCTTAGGGGATGACAGCGCAGACTGCCAGTCCTCGTCATCCAACTCAACCCCATCCCCCGTCCACGCCTCCCGAAGACGCACCAAGAGATCAGCCCGATTATTTATTAGTTTTTTATAAATCAGAGAGATAGTACTGTCGGGCACGTGTCCGTCGAGTATACGGTCCTCGAGAGGCGAAGCAACAGGGACCGTGCTCCCCTCCCCAAAGACAGAGAGTAGGGCGTGCCGAACCTGGGCATAGCGGAAGAACTCCCTTTCACTAAGCTCGTACTCGCTTTGAAGCGCCGCGAAGGATTTAACCGCGCCTTTAACCCATAGGTCCCCCACTCTGCTAATGCCGATCGTATCCCAGTGCTCAAAGCCTTTCGTTGTCCAGAGGCTTCCCAAGCGCTCTGAGGCGAACAAAGGAGTAGCACACGTTAAACGCTCACTCCAGCCCACAGCTACATTCGCCGCCTTCCACACACGTACCGCAATCCTAGTAGGGCCCGTGAGGGTCCTCCCGGCAGATCGAGAGTAAAGCGCTCTGTTATAGTTACCGCCGGGAAGCAGGAATTTATCCATCTCATATGCCGGGTTCGAACCAGGAGCATACGTAGCATGGTTAATGGCAGACAGCTGGGAGGCCCAATAGTACCTTCTAATGTCAGGAAGCGCGATGCCCCCGTCATACCAGGGAAGAGTCAGCTTTGCCAAAGCGATACGCGCCCGACCGTCCCAAACCAGTCTCCTCTGCAAACTCTCCACTTCCCTAAAGTAGGCCGCCGGAATGATATCGAAGGAGTTCTGGAGTGCGTAAAGAAATCTGGGGAGGGACATCATTTTAAACAGTGCTGCACGACCAAGTGGAGACAAGGGCAACTTACACCACCGAGCCGCATCCACCCTCAAACGCCGGAGGGGAGACAGGAGATTCTGCTCGTAGCGGACCGCCGGATCCAACGAAACGTACACCCCCAAGTATTTAAAGCCGGATTGAGATGTTTGAATCGGAAGCCGAGGCGGTAAGAGAGGAAGGCCACCGGAGATAGGATACACGCAAGATTTGGACCAGTTAATTATCAACCCCGAATTCCTCCCGAAGGAAGTAAGGACATCAAAAAGCACATTGAGCGACTTCCGCGGCGAGGTGAGGTACAAAAGAATGTCGTCCGCGTACAACGAGACCCGATCCTCGAAGCCCGGGGCCCACCGGATCCCTCTGATCGAGGGCTCCCAGCGGAGCCAGGCAGCGAGCGGTTCCAAGGCGAGAGCAAAGAGCAGAGGGGACAACGGACACCCCTGCCTAGTACCCCTCCAGAGAGCGAAGGGCCGAGAAACCCGCCCATTGACAACAACCTGAGCCATCGGTCCAGCATAGAGGAGCTTAACCCAACTAATAAATCCCTCCCCAAAGCCAAACTTCGCCAAGACAGCCCAAAGGAATGGCCACTCGATGGTATCAAAGGCCATCGTGGCGTCTAAGGAAACCAATATGGCCGGTTCAGAGAGGTACTCCGCCCTAGCGAGGACGCCGTGTAGACGCCGCAAGTTGAGAGCGGTATTCCGATGAGGGATAAAGCCGCATTGATACGGATGTATCAAATCACATATAACTCTCAGCAAGCGATTAGCGAGGACCTTGGCGAGGATTTTCGGTTCGGCATTTAGTAGGGAAATAGGCCTATATGAGGCACAGCGGTCTCGTGGCTTACCGTCCTTGGGAATCACAACTATAGTAGCCAGACGCTGGTCGTCGGGGAGGGAACCCCGCTCGAGCGACTCCAGAAACATACGACGGAGGAAGGGCGCGATTTTATCCGGGCGTAGTTTATACAGTTCAATCGGCAGTCCGTTGGGGCCCTAGCCTTGCCCGAGCGAAGGGAACGAATCGCGGTAGCAATCTCGTCGACAGACAGTGAGGCCTCCATCTGCTCACGGTCCTCGACGGATAAGCCGGGCAAGGCAATATCCCGCAGCAAGAGACGAGAGTCATCCTCATCTCTATCAGACACCGGGGAGTACACCGCCTGGAGGTGGTCCGCAAAACACTCCACAATCTCACCAGGGTCAGTCACACACACTCCATCCAAACTCCGAAGCTCCGGGACCACACGATTCACTCTCTCCTTCTTATCCAACCAAGCAATCAGTTTACCCGCCTTGTCCCCGGCATCATACAACCTACCCTGCTGCTCCCTATACATGGTCTTGGCAGCGTCCATAACAAGAGACTTATATTCAAACTGCTTCAAGCTGAGGGCATGAAGCCCATCCTGAGTGACACCCGTCTCCAAAGCTGCCCCCAGCCCCGATATTTCGATCTCCAGCTTCACCACCGCCTCATTCTTAACCTTCTTAGCCTCCACTATCTGGGATAGGGCATGCCCGCGGAGCACTGCTTTGAAGGCTTCCCACAGGGGCACCGAGGACAACACCGACCCCTCATTCTCGAGAAAATACTGATCAATCGACTTAACCAGGCTATCACGAATCTTGGGGTCTCGTAAGTACCAAGGGTTAATAGGGGCGATCCGCCCAGCGGACCGCGTCCCGGTGTCGAAAAGCAACCACAGTGGGGAATGATCAGAGATACCCCGGGCCAGGTGCTTAACCTCTCGAATCCGGGCAGTCTGGGCCGCGGGCATAAGAAAATAATCCAATCTGGAGAGTCTCCCATGGGCCCCAGAGTGAAATGTGTACTGACACTGTGTCGGATGCATTAACCTCCAACAATCCACCAGACCGAAGGTATCCAAGAGCCCGCCGAGCCACGCCTGGGCAGCAGGGAGGGCCCTGGGCGGGTGGCGATCCAGATCACCCGAAACAACCGAATTAAAATCCCCACCCATAAGCAAAAGACTGTCAGGAAGCTCAAGCAGCATACGACCCAAGTCTGAGAAAGTGGAGTTCTGGAGGCCCGGGGGAACATAAACCGAAACCAAGGAAAGGGACTGTCCCTCCCACCTCCCAGTCAGGGCCGCATAGCGCCCTCTATCGTCTAGGACAACCCTGGTGATCTCTAGTGGAAGTGAAGATCGTAGGAGAATGCCCACCCCTCTAGAGCCGGTGGTGAAACCGGAATGGGCCACAAGTCGGTGGCCCCCCTGTTCATGGCATGACAAACATTACCAACCAAATGCGTCTCCTGTAAGAATACCACATCAGGAGTCAAACGACGCAAATATTGCAGCACAACCCCCCGTTTGATACGATCCCCCAATCCGTTGACGTTCCAAGACATCAATCTCAACCCGTCCCCCCCCATCCCCCCCAGTAGATCAAGGGTCCCCCAGCAAATAGCGCGACACCTGAAACTGAAACAGAGCCAATACCTCGCCTTGAAAACAAAAAACACAAATCCAAACAACCCCTCCCACCCACCAACCCCCCCCAAATTCAACTCCCCCCACCCTGCACCCCTGCGGTCCAAAAAACCACCCCAACTTGCAGTGTGCCTGTCGCCCTACAAACCCCATTCTACGAAAAGACCCCGGAGGAGGAGAGGGACCCGTCCCTGCCCGCCCCCAACACAGATCATAATTAAACAAAATGTACAAAAGAAGTAGAACCCCGCCGAACAAAACAAAATGTCAAAGTCAAGGACCAAAAGTCACTCCAAAGGAGGCCCGCCACCCTCGGTACCACCAGAAGGCCCAGGCCGGTCACCCCGGTCCGGCAGAGAATCCAACCAGTCACTCACAGTCGCAGGACAGTCAAAAAAGGTAGTCCGGTCTTCGTATTCCACTCGGAGCCTAGTAGGAAAAAGCATGGAGTACTTAAAACCCAGGTCCCGGAGACGGCGCTTCACCCCCAGGAAGCCCATCCGCTGTTTCTGGACAAGTTGGGTGAAGTCCGGGAAAAAGTTAATGGATGAGTTCTCATATCGGACCGGGCCATGTACCCGTGAGGCCTGCAGAATCGCATCTCGGTCTCTGTAGTGAAAAAGTTTTGCAACAATAGGCCTCGGGGGAGCTCCCGGTCGCGGCCGACCGCCTGGGACTCGATGGGCCCGCTCCACGGCAAAGAACTTACTCAGGCCAGCGGGGGCAAGCTGGTTGAGGATGAGATCTTCAACCATAAGATCAACCGGGCGATTGTCGAAGGTCTCTGGAACACCTATGACGCGGATGTTATTGCGTCGAGCCCGTCCCTCGAAGTCCTCCAGCCGCCGGGCCATCAGGTCGTTGGCCGACTTGAGGTCGCCAAGAGCAGTCTGCAGGTCCGACACATCCGTACCAAGGGTGGACGTCCGCAAATCCAGCGATTGAACCCTCTCATTGGTCTTAGAGAGATCCGCCCGAATTAGCGTAACATCAATGGCCACCGTGTCGATTTTACGGGCCAAGGCCTCGTACTGCTTAGCGATGGTCTCCTTGATGCCGTTAATGGCGCCCATGATGTCCTGCAATGACAAATCCGGAGGGACGGACGGAACCCCACCAGCGTCATCCGTGAGAACACTGGCCGTCCCAGGGGACCCTTTACCCTGAGTGTAGCGGTCCATGTTGTTAGTCTGGACCGGTCCCCCACGTAGGGATGTCTTGGTCTTACGCCTCTCGGGATCCCCCTTGCCTCCCATGTTGAACCACGCTCACCGAAGGGGACCACCGAGCGAGCGTCGAAGGGGCACAGGCGAAGCAGACACGAGCCGTACCAGAGACCGCAATGTGGCGGTGCGAGAGGATCAAAGTCAATGGGCACACTGGTATCAGACGGAGGCAAAGGCACCAAGCGAAGGCCGAGTGAAAACCCAGCCGCACAAAGCAACTCCACGGTCCAGCCACTCAGAGATCCAAAAATGAAACCGAAAGTGATGGGACGGCCGCTGGCACATCCCCGATGCCGTTGTTGTTCAACTATGCCCCGGCTCCACAGTTCACCTTCGCACCGGGCACAGCCATCAGTTGGGCCTCAAAAGTTCAAACCACCATAGATCAGGTCTCCCAGGTCCGATTTGGTTTCTGAAAAGAGTTTAGGGTTCAGCCAACGTTCATCTTCCAGAATCCGTCAACCAAGTCAGGATAAAGTCAGGATAAGTTCCGAGGAGCAGCGAGGGTCCGGGGAGCCCTGTGCTCACGCGACCATCATGGATGCGCGCTAGGCTCCTCCTGGAGTACATTTGTTAATGTTTTTTTTGATATGTGATTGTTTTTGAAGCATTTAAACGTTTGGGTTTTGATTTCTTACACACCGTGAAAATAAAATAGATGGAAAGAGGATTGCAAGGCTGGATTTGTTGTCGTGGTTTTTGGCAATCATTTTTTCTTTTTCAGGACTTTTTTGGGGGGGTTGCTTTTTTTTTAGTTAACAGATTTATTTGCAGCATTTGATTTGCAAATAAAAATGGCTATGCCAATCTGTGACTTTTTTGATAGTTATGCACATGCTTTTAATCGGATTGTGGATTATCGTTAGACAGTTTTGATATTTGGGTAGCTGCAGGCTCTTGCTGGACTTTGGATTTTTATAGAGGAACAAGAGTCAAAGAAGGAAGACAACTGAAGGTAAGATCCTGTTTTTCTAATGTTTGTAAAAAAAATGTTTTTGAAAAAAATCCAATTCATTTTAATTACCAAAATCTCAAAACAGGCAAGTAAAATAGAAGAGGTGTTAGTGATAGTTAGAAATGTAGTATATGTGCAATATTGTCTTGGTAGTCGGAAGCCACCATCAATGAAAACTGTTGGATTTGACCTAATAGTCTCTCAGACATTTCTTTTGTTCTTTTTGATATTCGTGGGTTCAGACTAGCAGTCAATAATTGTGCCGTTCTAATTTCTTGGATGCTTTCCTCCTTCAAAATTTCCCCAAAATGATAAAAGTTAGGGTGTGGTTTTCCAATCGATTTATTGAAGGAGTTGTGCCATCCCACTATGGAATTATTGGTTTTTGCTCCTCCCTCTAAGCAGGTCGTGTAACAGTTCAACCACTTGACAGAAAACCTCGGATTCCTTCTGTGACCCGACCTGCTTAGATGGTCACTCCAAGTGTATTCGAAGTAATTTAGTAGGGTGGCTAATTTGTCTTCACTTATAGTAAAATAGTCTGATTCAGTAATTGATGTGTAGTATTCATACACACAGCTAGGAGGAACAAAGCACAATTATGTTAGTGTTTTTTAATTCAAATTGCAGTTTACTGTCTAATTTGTAATCCTCAACTAAGGTTGTTTTTTGAATTTTTCACCAATATGCCTGTGAAAAGTTTAGTAATGGTGTTAATACTTGATAATTCGAAATCTATTATTACTTTTCTAGGATTTTTGTTCTGTGTTGTAGATTTTAGCACTGTTAAAAAGTTAAGTGTATGCTGAGGTTTGCTTATCAGGGAGTAAACTGTACACTAAGGGTACTACATTGTTATTAATGTAGGTATGAATAGTGTATATTTGGATAAATGAATGGGGTGTGGATTTAAACTTACCATCCATCATCCAATTATCACTACTCTCCAATTTTAGAAGGTTACGGGATGTGCTAAAGATTAGTATTCTTTTTTGAGGGTTTTTGTTGTCATGCAATAAGAAGGTTTCATTAGTAACAGAGACAGTTAGTTCAGGAAGAATGTTATTATCAGAGTATGTTTGGGGTGTTACACGTTGGGGGTTACTTGCCTGTTTTTCCCCTTGAATATTTTTTCTTAAATTAGGGATTGTGGGCATAGAACTAGCTACATACATAGGAATGTTTTGGGATATCTCCCTCAAAAATGAGCCACATGGTTCATTGGAGATGCATGCAAGGTCCTTCATTTGATTAATGTTTTCTCTAACCTCTAGCTTCATTGCAGAGGCAGAGTGGTTATGCTCCGTGGTCCTTTCAACAGAAATCTCCAAGAGTAACCGCCCTGCCTGTGCAATGGGATAAGTAATATTGCACACACTTCCAATGACTCCTGGGCTCAGTTAGTCTCTCTTTACAATAAAGATAGCCACCATACGTTAGAAGACAAATTCCTCTTTGGAACATAAGATAGCTGGCTTGTTTTCTTGATGCCATTATGTTGTTGTCTGAAAAAGAAGATTGAGAAAGAGTTTCAGTGTTATTGCTTTTTTAATGCATTTTTAACCTGCAAATAAAATGTTATTTTTACATGTTTGTTTCTTTTTTTTTTTAAACAAATTTTATTCGTCAAATGACATATATAAAGAAGGGCTCTGTAACCCAGAGATGTCTGCACATAAGCATAGAACATCATGACTTTGACTTTTTCGTAATGAGATCAAGAAGAAATGGAGAGCATTACAGATGAAAGAAACCATATGAAAACCCCCACCCAACGCCCCCCGTCACACTAACAGCTTCCCAGGAACCACCCAGCAATGGATTATGCACCACAACCACTCACTGCAATATACGAAAACGCAAGAAACTACGCATTGCACCAGCAGGGTAGAATTAAACTGGGTTGAGGGGCCCTGCTGTGGAGACCGGCTCCAGCAGCAAGCCTCGGTAGTCCGCCCATCACTTCCAAACTTTGAAATGTTTATGCGGGCACCCTTTTGCAGTAAAAATGGGGAGCTCCAGATCCATGGAGAAGTCCCGTCCCTTCTTCCATGCAGACACTGAGGGTGGTGCCGGTGCCTTCCATGCCCTAGCAATGTTTCTCTTCGCCAGCCTGAACCCAAGCAACATAAGATGACGTTTATAGATATTGCCCCCAATCCCGTCATGACATGTAAGAGCACCAGCTTTGGCAAGTGGGGCAGGCCAACACCTCAGAGAGGCAGGTCACAGCCCCACTCCAGAACCGTGACAAGGAAAGACAGTGCCAAACTGTATGTATCAGGGTCCCCCACTCCCGCTCGCACCTAAGATACACAGGGGAGGCCACCAGTCCTGCCCTCCATAAACAAACCTGTGTGAAGTAGACCCAATGAGGATATTTAAACTGGACAAGGTGCAAACGTACTGCTATGGCTGCCCCCCGCGGGGAGGCCAGGGCCTCTCTCCAGTCTTCCTCATCAAGTGGACCAACATCGCCCTCCGATGCCCCTCTAAGCCTCTGCAGTGTGGGGGAGCAGTGTGTAACCAGGGATTGGTAGATCTTAGATATCTTATGATCCTGAAGATCTCCCATAAATACCTTCGCTTCTATCGGGCTGAACCCTGCCAGTGACTCCAAGCCCTCCAGGCTAGGTGAGAGGTTGTGTCGAAACTGGAGATATTTATAGAATTGGGTTCTCGGCATTTGGAAATCCTTTTGTCGGTCCTGAAAGGTCTTCAGATTTGGCCCCCGCATGACATCCCCCAGGGTAGAGATACCAATGCTATCCCATCCTCGAAACCCTGGCAGAGTAGCTAGTTGTGGCAAACGACCATTGTTCCATAAAGGGGTTTCCCGTGTCAGCGTGTTCCACCACCCCAGCCTCCGCAAGGCCTGACGCCAAATTTGGAAAACTACCTTCGTTGCTGACGGCAGGGAATTACGTATCAGTGCAGAGTACAGAATCGTGTGTAGGAAGAGATCCCCCATAAGATGCCGTTCAAGAGCATAAGCAGAGTCATCTCTACCCCCATACCACCATTCATTCAAGACGAGCAAGTGTGAGGCCATGTAGTATGATAATAAGTCGGAGGTTGCCAGCCCTCCACAATATGTAGAAAGGAAGCATGTCCGCAAGGCAACTCTGACTGCTCTCCCGGCCCATAGAAATTGACCCAAGGCAGCATTAACCTGCCGGAACCATCTTGGGGAAATCGGGTAGGGGTTTATTCTGCAGTTGGTACAATAAACAGGGGAGCAAGACCATCTTAAAGATGGCTGATCTACCCTATATGGACAGTGGCATATGGGACCATATCCTAAGATCCTCCCGCACACGTTCCCAGACCGGAACTAGATTTCTTTCCCATGACACAGTAGGTGAGTCTGATAGAAATACGCTGAGATACTTCATCCCGCCAGTAACCACTCGAACCGACAAAGCCCAGGAGCCAAGACCCGAAGCGTCCCCAAGAAGCCATAAGGTAGACTTGCGGGGATTCAAGTAGAGACCCGACGATTCCCCAAAGATCTGCATGATACGGAGCAGCCGCGGCCCCGTCCTATCCACGTCAGTAAGAAAAAATAAGACGTCATCAGCATATAATGCAATGCGATCCGACAACCCGTGCGCCCATTCAAAGCCAGTCACCTGCGCATCAACATGCACCCAGGCGGCCAGAGGTTCAACTTGGAAATAAGTAGGGAGACAGAGGGCAGACAGAGGGCAGCTTTGCCGGGTACCTCGTCCAATAGAAAAGGTGGAGGATGTAGAGCCGGGGATGTGTAATGACGCAGTGAGATCAGTGTAGAGTAGGGTCAGGTAGGACAAAAAGCGCGATCCGAGATTCAGCCTGCGTAGCAATGCAAATAAATACACCCAACTAAGGGTGTAATGCCCTGTCCATATCTGCCCGCAATAGCGCCGCCCATTCATTTAGCCCCTGAATGATCGCAACAGCTACCTGCACCCATCTAATATTATGTCGAGTCGCCTTCAGGGGCATAAACCCGGCCTGACCTGGGTGCACTAAGGTAGTAATGTGGGACCGCAGGCGGTTGGCCAGTGCCTTGGTCAATATTTTAGCCTCGACGTTCAGGAGAGAAATGGGACGATACAAGGTGTGTTGGTCTGGGGGTCGGCCGGGTTTATGAAACACCACCACCTCCGC
This sequence comes from Triturus cristatus, assembly GCF_964204655.1. Taxonomy (NCBI): domain Eukaryota; kingdom Metazoa; phylum Chordata; class Amphibia; order Caudata; family Salamandridae; genus Triturus; species Triturus cristatus. Next base: position 333,743,955 of record NC_140584.1, read on the forward strand.
GTGTCTCAAGTCGCCAGGAAGACAGCCCCGGTCACGGGACCCCTCCACTACACTAAGGTAATGGGGTCCAAGCTGCAGAAAGTATTTCTTAAAAAATTCACAGGGAAACCCGTTCGGCCCCGGAACCTTACCAGAATTAAGGTCCCCCAGGGCTGCACCCAATTCCTCCACCGTGAGCGGTAGATCCAGCTCCGCACTCACCTCATCGGACAAAGCCCGAGGTGGGAAGTCGTCCAAAAATCGGCCTATCACGTCCTCAAAATATGTAGAGAAGCTTTCAGCAATGTCAGAGGAGTCCGTAAGGGGCACTCCATCTGGGCCTTCTATACTGGGGAGGGGCTGGGAGTGAAACATCCTCTGACACAGCCGGTGGAGCATCTTGCTAGATTTATCCCCCCATTGGTACACCCTACTGTGCGTTGCCAGCCAAGTAAGGAACGGGAAGTCTGTCTCGCCCAGCCCATCTATATCGTAAGAGCAATCGGCGAATGATCAGAGAGACCCCGCGGAAGAATATCCGCCTCAACCACCCTACCAGCTGCCGCCCGGGTAACAAACGAATAATCAAGGCGAGGGTGGAACTCATGGACATGTATATCCCTGAACATTTCCATTTATGCGTTGCCATGGGTCCACCCAATCAAGCCCGGACACCAGAGAGGAAAGTTTGGTGGATTGGCGACCTGCTATAAACCCCTCGGGCCTCCAACGATCCCTGGACACATTCATCATGTCGTTCCAGTCCTCCCCAACCACGGACAGGCCATCAGGCATATCCACCCATAATGACATAAGCCGCTCTACTAGACCCCATGAGAGTGGAAGGGGGGCATAGACACATCCCAACACCACTGGCTTCTCCCTAACCATGCCGTGCAGGAACAAGTATCACGGCTGAGTGTCCACCCACGTCTTGACGTGTGTATGGAACTTGGCGGTGAATCAAGACTGCCACCCCCATGACCCCCGCACAAACCCCGAATGGAACACCTGAGCGTAACCATAGCGCCAAAGGCAAAGCGCCTTCGAACCCATAAGTTGTGTTTCTTGTAGCATGAATATGTCGGCGTGGGGCTTTTAGCCGGCTGAAGAATGGCAGGACCACCAGCAAACTGAGGGGTAGGGGCAACGAAAAAAAAGGGGGGCCCGGGGACGACCAATGTCAGTCAAACAGTAGTCAGGAGCAGCCGCCCACTGCGGAAGGGCCACACTGCCTCATCGAAGCCCCCTACACCATCTCCAAGGTTGTCTATGTCCACAACTAACAGAGCTCACAGTCAGGGAACCAGGGGGATCACCAATACGCTCCCCAGGGCCCATTTGTGTGTCCACCTCTTGCCTCCAGGAAGCGCGGCAGTGACCAATGACCACTGAGGTCTCCGCATTCCCACAGGCCGTCTGCACTGCCGCCGACTCGCGTGACCCGATATGGCCGCGAGAGCGCAGCGCCGTCGATGGAGAGAAGAGCGGAAGGCGACTCTCTAAGTGTCCGAGAGCTAAGGTGGCATGGACCCAACACCAGCCCCACAACAGTGTAACAGCCACTGGACTAGGTCCGCGGCACCACTCCCTCTTGTTACCCCTCGCGGCCCGATGTGACCGCCGAGAATCCAACTCGTCGCCCTTGTGGCCTGATGGGAGCGCCGATAGTCTTGCCGCCCCCCAGGCGGGAGAGTGGGGGAAGGGGGCGGCCTTACACAAGATGACTGCAGTTGAATTCAAGTAGCCGCCCGACACCCTCACCTCAGATCAGTCTCCACGGAGTCCCAGCCACCGTCTCAGCGCTGCATCAGGGACTCCAGGTATGGCACACTCCGCACTCCAGGCTGTCGCTACCGCGGCACTCTGAGCAGACATTCTGAGCGAGAACGGGGCGCAGATCGCAGCCCACACACACGCCCCACATGGGACATGATCTGGAAACATGAAAGTGATTGGAGGACAAGATAAATGCAGGATAATTGCCTAGGCTGGACGGAGCTCGCATAGCACACGTCCGCCATCATGGCTTGCTCTACATGTTTGTTTCTTGACATTTTTGAAATCATGTTTTTAATTCTATTGCTATTGTTATGTGCTTATCAAGTTTGGCATTGTTCATAGATTACAACCTGTAAAAAAACTGGTTAATATTTTTTTAGGTTGCCTATTGAGTGCACTAAGAACATGCTGATTATTTTTTGTCTTGATTTTGAGTTTTTCCAGGCTTGATTGTTTTGTTATGGTATGTAGTTGGTTCCTTTTTTTGTCAACTAATTCAGTTGTATTACTTCCTTCTCTTCTGTGTGAGGTTGGGTAGGTCTAAAAAGTAAAGTGGATTTTTACATAGATGTTTTAAAAACATTCAAATTTTTGCTTCATGTTGGACACATTTTATTAGGATTTTGGTAGCAGATTGTTGTTTATTTGTCTTCCTATTTGGTTAGAAGAAATCTTTTGCTTAGTTTTAGTTACAACATAAGGTTTTGGAAATATTAGACTTGTGATAGGCCTTCTATTTATTTAACCTCAGTTTGGATGATGGTTTGCTGCCCAGTTGATGGTTTTGAACATAGTGTATTTTTCTGATATTTGAATTAACCTGTGGGAAAAAACTATAAGGACTTTATGTGTTTCTTTTAATTGATTACATTTAGTAGAGCAACTGACCAGCACCTTCCCTTAGCAAAGCACCCTATGGAGTTGGATTAGTAATCCCCCCCCACCACTTACCAGCACCTTCCCTGAAGCATGCACCCTGCGGAGTTAGAATAGTAATTTTCCCTGCCAACACTGACCAGCACCTCTCCTGAAGCATGCACCCTGCGGAGTTAGAATAGTAATTTTGCCCCCCACCACTGACCAGCACCTTCCCTGAGGCAAGCACCCTCTGGACTTAGAATAGTAATGTTGTCCCCCACCACTGACCAGATCATTCACTGAGTAAAGCACCCTACGCAGCTGGAATAGTATTTTTGCCCCCCAGAACTGACCAGTACCTTCCCTGAGGCAAGTACCCTACGGAGTTACAATAATATTTTTTCCCCACACCACTGACCAACACCTTCCTGGTAACATGGACCCTGCAGAGTTAGAATAGTAATTTTGCCGCCTACCACTGACCAGCACCTTCCCTGAAGCATGCACCCTGTGGAGTTAGAACTGTCATTTTGCTCCCACCACTGACCAGCACCTCTCCTGAGGCAAGCACCCTGCGGAGTTAGAATGTAATTTTGCTCCCCACCACTGACCAGCTGCCTGTCCAGGTTTTCCTAATTTTCATCCGCCTATCCAAGTTTATTTTTTTGCTAAAGAATTTTTAAAAATGATCTTTCTTGGTATACAAAAATTAAAAAAAAAATATTATAATAAAAATCGTTTAAGAATTTACAAATCTTAAATTAGACTTGTATATTTTTTTCCATTTAATTTACAATCAGATTTGTTTGTAATATTCACTTACTTTAGTTAGTTAAGGGGAAAACATCCGCTGGGTGTTTTCCATGATCTTCGAAAATATAAAAAATCATGGTTTTATTTTAGGTTTGCCAATTAATTGTTTTCTAACTAACTGTGCTTTATGTTTGCCGTACACTTACTTTAGTCAATAGATGGCAGTGTTTCTAGTCGAAGATAGCAGTTTTCTCCTCCAACTCCAGATGCGTGTGATTACCAGGAAAGTCTGTGCACCACTGAGGACAAAATGGTAGTTGGCTTAATTTATACATTTGGTAGGAGTAAATGAAAATGTAGAAGAAAATATGTTTCAAAAATGATTTTTTCTCCTGATTCAAAACCTGACAAAATGTATATTTATAATGCTGTGTGTGAGTGAATAAATTTTTCACAAATATATTATAATTAATATCCAGGTATCAAAATTAATACACAAGTATTAAAATGAATACCCAGATATTAATACACTCTGCCACCCAAAACCCCTGTTTCCCTTGCATCCCATCCCAGAGGGAGGGCGACAAAAGAAAAAACAATATTAATATTGTAAATTACTTTCCATTGTAGGACTTGGCCCTTTTTGGCTAATGTTCCCTAAACTTTTTGCTTTTCCCCTAGACCTTTTTCCTGAGATGGTGTTGCCAACTTAGATGCTTTGGAGACTTTGCCACTGCTGATCAGTTTCAAAGTGCAAGTGCTCCCTTTGTAAAATGTAATGGTAATTGGTTGTCCATGATTGGTATGTTTGCCTTACTAGTAAAGTCCCTAGTAAAGTGCACTATGTGTGGCAGGGCTGGTAATGCAACTGCTACTAGTGGGCCTGCAGCACTAATTGTGCCACCCACACGAGTAGCCATAAAAAAGGGAACTCAGGCCTGCCATTGCAGTGCTGCGCGCAGTTTGTTAAACTGCCATATTGTTCTGACAAGTGCACCCACTTGCCAGACCGTACCCTTCCCTGTCTATGCACATCAGAAACCCCTATGGTAGGTCCAAGGTACCCCCTGGGCAGGGTGCAGTGCATGTGAAAGGTAGGACATGTACTAAGGTGTGTGCTATGTCCTGACAGTGAAATAATCTCAATTTCGTTTTTCACTGTTGAAAGGCCATCTTGCCCATAGGACAGAATGGGGAGGCTATGTAATATGTTTTCCAGCCTATCTTCCCAAAGGCTCAAGATAGAAAGGTGAAGTTTAGTACGTTTGAACTCACAATGTAACAACACATGTTTCTATGAAGGTGGATTTTGCATTATGTGTTTATAAGCCACTCTTTTAGAAGTGGCTGGGTTTTTGTGCTGTAACATTTCTGTGTGTCTCTGCCTGGTGCTGTCTGATTTGAAAGCAATAGGATCTGGGGAATGTCAGGGGAGGAGGTGAGACAGCAACAGGCTGACCTGCATCTGGAGTGTAGGGGGGAGTAGTAGCCCCTAGAGGTAAAGAGCCCTGGGTTGCTGCTATAAAACAATTGTCCCATCTCCTGCTGAGTGATTGAGAATCCAGACCGCCACTAATCAAAGGAAGAAGGTGTCACTGGCAGGGAGGCACCCAGAACTAGTTTGAACAGGGGTCAGTGCCCCCTGAACACAAAGACTTCAAAGCCATTGAGGGGTATAACTATGAGAGCTGAAGCCACTGGACTTTGGAGAATGGCTTGATCAAGACTGAACACGACAGGAGCTACTTCATGATCAAGAGGAACCTTTGCCAAGGAAGAAACAACTGAAAAGACTGAAGGAAAGGACGGACCCTTGCTGTGTGTTCTTGGGCTGGCCTGCAGTTTGCTGTTTTAACCAAGGAAAGGCTAATGGGACGTTGCTGTGTTTTGTGTGCCCCCTGCTTGAAAGGACTTTGCTGTGCTGTGTCCTGAAGTAACTTATCCCCAAGGGCTCGAGGTGAGCTGGCTCCCTGTTGCGGAAACTCAGGAACACAAACGTTTCCAGAAGAGTCTCAGCGGCGCTGTGTGCGTGTGCTGGTTGCAGCCTGAGACCCTCGTAAGAAGTGCCCTGTGATCGTGGGCACCTGGATTCCAAGCGAGGATCAGTAACGCTGTGTGCGTGTGCTTTTTGCAGCCTGAACCCTTTGTGAAGATTGTCCAGTTATCGTGTGCACCGGAATCCAAGTGAGTCTCATTGACGCTGTGTGTGTGTGCGGCGTGCAGCGTGAGACCTTCGTGAGGATTGTCTTGTTATCGTGCACACCCGGAATCCGAGTGAGTCTCATCGATGCTGTGTGCGTGTGCTTTGTGCAGCGTGAGACCTTCGTGAGGATTACCTTGTTATCGTGCACCCGGAGTCCAAGTGAGTCTCATCGAGGCTGCCTGCGTGTGCTTTGTGCAGCGTGAGACCTTCGTGAGGATTGCCTTGTTAATGTGCACCCGGAATTAAAGTGAGTCTCAGCGACGCTGTGCGCGTGGTCTTCGTGCAGCCTGAGACCTTTGTGTGGAGTGCCCGGTGATTGTGCCCCCGAAGCTCAAGGGAGTCTCAGCGACGCTGTGTGCGTGTGCCCTGTGGCAGCCTAAGATCTTCGTAGCAGTAGCGGCCCAGATTGGCAGTCCTGGAGGAGCTGAGCCGCTGGCCTGAGCCCACCATTGCCAATTCACAAAGATTGCATCGGAAGCCCAAGTCGCTGGACGAGGAGAGGAGAGTGAGTTTGCGCCCCCCAGGTAACGTGTGTCGACTCCTGGGGTAGAGTGCGGGCTCGGAGGGAGATGCTCTCAGCCTCTCTCTCTTTCCGGCAGTGCGAGCCTCTGCTTCGGCTCATATTGCGGCCCGTATTGCCAAGGGAGTGGCAGTACCGGGGCCGGAGTGCGGAGCTGCACTTTTTCTTACACCTTACCTGTGTTGGGGGCAACTGTTGACTGAGGCTGACTGCGAGTCAGAAGGAGTGGCGGAGAGACCACCTAAGGCACCGTGATCGGTGCCGAAGTGTATTACGCAATATCTTATTTTTGCATAACGGAGTACCTGATAAGTGTATTACGCATTGCATTACTCCTGCATAACTAACTACCTGATTAGTGTATGACACATGGCATTATTTCTGCATAACGAACTACCTGATTGTCGTAGGATGCATTGCATTGTTTCTGCATAACAAACTACCTGATTAGCGTATTACGCATGCATTATTCCTGCATAACGAACTACCTGATTGGTGTATTACGCATTGCCTTATTTCTGCATAACGACGTACCTGATGGTTGTATTACGCATTGTATTATTTTACATTGCAAAGTGCCTGGTGGTTGTATTACGCATTGCATTATTTTGACATTGAAACGTGCCTGATTGTTGCATTACGCATAGGATTATTGTTACATTGCAAAAGTGCCTGATTCTAGCATTACGAACTGCATAACATGGTATTAGGATTACAGTGGAATGTTTAGAAGTGCTCATTTATATCGTCAGAATTTACAAGGGCTGGCTGGCCTAACAACCAGCCAGGAGAAATATTACACATACTCATATGTTGGATTTATATTGTGTGGTCTTATCGTATATCTTTTTATATAAAATGTATACTCGTTTTTATAAAACTTGTGTGGAGTCTATTTGTGGTGTCATCATTGGGTTGCTGTGAGCGTGCTTGCAAATACTTTACACATTTGCCTTGAAGAAAAGCTTGGCTGCTGGTGCCAAGCTACCAAGGGGGTGAGCTGGGGCTATCTCAGAAGGTGACCTTCCTTTCCCTGATGTGGAAACGCGGGTCCCTATTTGGCCTAAGGTACCTACCTCAGCCAACCAGGGATCCCGGGTATAACATCCATTAAGCGTTTTAATGGCATGCGTTGTACTAGTATGTGTAGTGATGGTATGCTTTGTAATGGTAGTTCCAATGTATTCCTATTTACATGGGTTGTAATGGCATGCGTTGTAAAAACATGCAAAGTAATGGCAGTTGCGTTGTAAAAGTAAGCGTTGTAATGGTATGTGTTGTAATGTCATATATTCTGCCCTGATAGATCAGGAGATCCAAAGCCTGTAGGACAAAGGACCGGGACAGAAACCCTTTTTTCATTCAGGACGTTTTCTATGCATCATCGTTGTGGTCAGGAAGAAGGACAGAGGGCTGAGGACCACTATCAACCTTCAGAAATTCAATGACAGTCTGATCTGCAGACATTTCGAGATAGAAAGACTCCATCTGTAAAGGGATCGATTAGGCAGGAGGAAAGGATGAAATGTGTAAGATCCTGAGGAGTACAGAAGGATCACTCAAACAGGCAGGTTGTATGCAGGAAATTCAAGTTTATTCGTAGGAAAAAGAAACCCATCCACAGCTCCACATCCAGGACAGGTAACAGCCTTGGCCATTTGAAACAATCCATTCTATCACCTGGGAGACCAGGAGTCAGCACAGAACTTCTAGTGACAGTAACCTATGACATCAGCAGAGAAACATGCTGCAGCATACCACACACCTTCCCCCGTTGACACAAGAAATAAAAATATAATAAATAATAGGGAAGAAAAGAAGCAAAGGAAACAATAAAGAAGATTATGATACAAAGTCTTTTAAATAGCTTGGCCTTTTAACCAGTGGCGGTGCGTCCATTGGGGGCGTTGTGGCGTTGCCCCCCCACCCCCACCCACGCCCGCAGCTCCCTCGATGTCTATGAACTTAGTTTACTTAAGTTCAGAGATGCCGAGGGTGGGGAGAACTGACAATGCATGTCAGTCAGCATGACATCGGACCGTGGGCGATCCGGCGTCATGTTGACTGACATGCATTGTCAGACAAGCCAGGGACAGGCAGCACTGCAGCACAAGTGCGCATGAGTGGGCATGGTGAGCTATGCCCATTAGGAGTCCCTTGGTCTCCTAGTGGGCAGGTGGCGGGCGAAGCGTAAGCGGTGCCCTAAGCCGATCCTGGCACTGCAGCAGCGCCAGGATTGGCTGAGGGGTTGCCACTCCGGTGCTGACCCTGTTTGAAGAGGGCAGAGGCGCCAATGCGGACCAGGAGCAGAGGCGGTCAGGTAAGTTTTTGGTCCCTCGGCCCCCCACCCCCCCGCGACCCCCCCTCACAACCCCCTCCTCGCTCTTTGAAGAATGTTTTTGCGTGCATTGGAACATAAAATGCATAGTGCGCGCGACTCTGTATTTGCAAACGTAGTCTTTTTAAACCATCCTGCTTTCGTTTTTTAATGATATAAGCAATGGGCATTAGGTCTCACTAGGCGCTATAGATAGATAGTTCATGATGTTCAATCGATTGTGAGATGTGCTCTGTCGTAAGTCACTGCTTGAGTCCAGTTCTCCCGCTGCTAGCAGCTGCCTCCCCCCTCCTCTTCCCTCTCTGTCTCGCTCCTCCTCATGTAATAAAAACCGGTCGGAGACTTCAAGAAACAGGTATTACCTTCTCTTTCCTCCTTTCGTTTATTTGCTTCCTTGTGAAATGGATCCAAAAAAGAAAAACACTTGCTGGAGTGGAAACGTAGTCTTTTGCTGACATTTTTCAATTTCTAAGTGCAGCCTCAGGGTAGAGAGAAATAAAACATTCAAAATATGAAAAATAACTAACTAACTAAAGCAAGGTGGCCATATTGGTTTATTCACACCTAAACACATTAGCGCCACTTTACAGTGTTTGCCAGTGAAGCCCTACTTTTGTTGCCTCCTCGCTCTTTGAACAACCATGTTTTCCCTGGGTGGGAAGGCATTCTTTTCCTGGAGGTACTGAAATACCTGCTTGTTGGGTGCGTGCATTGGATAACAAAATGCATACTGCGGCTCTGTATTCACAAACGTGGTCTTTTGAAACCATTCTGCTTTCGTTTTGTAATGATAAAAGCAATGGGCATTAGGTCAGCTCCGTTCCTCTCACACGTTCCTTTCTGCACCCTCGTTCCCTTATGTCACTGTTTCCTTCTCTTTCTATTCCCCGGTTAACTGAATTTTCTCTCTTGCTCTGGGGGTGAAGGCCGATGATGAGAAATACGCCCCGGACTGGACACCGGACCTTAAAAGAGTGGCAGCGCTAAGTGCCCACCACCTGCAATCACCGGTACATATTAGGCGCTATAGTAGAGTCTAGAGATAGTTCATCCGATTCTTGTGTGAGATGTGCTCTGTCGTAACTACTTGTCATTTGCTATGACGGGGAAATGGAGGTGCGGAGACAGAGAAATAGACGAGGGAGGAAAGGATACTCAGATGTAGGGAGGGATAGCAAGCAAGATGGATATGACAGCAACAAGATAGGAAGACATAGCAACATAGAAAGAGGAAGCAAGATAGGGAGAGAGGAGAGCATGGGGGGTTGCGAGACAATGGAAGGGGCAGCAAGAGACAGTCACCGGGCAGTGTCAGCAGCACTCAGCCAGTGACAGAGGAGGGGAGATGCTGCGATAGCGAAAGAGATAAGGTAGGAAGGGATACTTAGATGATGGGAAAGTGAGAGTGTCACTGGAAGAGAGTGACGCCGATAGAGCAGCTTGCAGCCACTTACAGGTGAAGGTGGTGAATTCTGGGAGAGAGATAGGTAAAGAGAAAAGTGACAGTTCACAGAGGCACTTTCACAATTGCTTTATTAACCTTCCTGCTTTCTCAAATTTGCTTGAAAATGCACCATTTTTCTTCTCTTTTTCAAAATTTTCACGGGAAGAGAATCGCAACGAACCCCCCCTTATGGTGGTTCGGGCTCGCTCGCTACGCTCGCTCGCAACGGTGCAGTATACCAATCATTTTACGTCTCACCACTTTCAAATGTCACCAGCCGCCCCTGCTTTTAACATTCCTAGAGGAAATACGTGGGGAAACAGAAACATCAACAGCATCTTTCGCAGTTACATCTTGATCACAGAACTCACCCCCTTTGTACACAGAAACTCTGTTCAAATTCCAAACCCTGTGATCTTGAGTTCTGACAGAATTTTTTTAAAATAATATTTTTATTATTAATTTCACAGTCGTCACTAGCAGAATCACAGTGTTACACATTTCTTTACAGACTTGTAGATGAACAGTGATGTGCACAATGTCGCAATTAAACATTACTGTACCATGCCCCTCTTTTGGACAATTCTAGTTCCACTGTTGGTGAGATGCACAGTTCTCCTCGATATGCATTCCAGGCACCCCATTTTTTATCCCACTTTTTAGGACAGCCTCTAGATTTGTAAACCTCCTTTTCGGCCACCATGCTTCTGTCCATTTCTACCACCCACCCTATTGTCAGTGGGCGATCAGCTGCCCCCCATTCCATAGCAATGGCCCTTTTCACTAGGGTGTATCCCAGGATAGTGATTTGTTGCTCTGTATCTGTGAGATCGGTTGCTTCCCAGATATTCAGAATCCCCAGTGAAGTTGTTAAAAAAAAAATTTCCCAGCGCGTCCTGCATTTTTCCTGTGTCCCTCTCCCATAAGTGACGAATCAGGGGACAGTCCTATAATATATGGTAAAATGTGGCTATTTGATTACACCCACGCAGGCAAAGTGCATTCTGCCTGGTTCCTATCTTGGCTAAGGTCACACCAGTGAGGTAGGTCTTATGTGAGACTTTTAGTTGGATCAGCAGAAAATGATGATTTATGGCCGCCTCTCTTAGGGACAACAAGGCGGTTTGCCAGTCCTCATCCTCAATCTGCCCCAAGTCCGTTTGCCATTTGTCCCTGAGAATATGAAAGGGATCTAGTATGTTATTACATAGTTTACGGTATGTAAGAGAGATGGCCTTGGTAAGGAGAGGTTCTGATAGGAGTCGATCCTCCAGGGGGGAGACGTCTGGGATGGGTGTTAGATCTGTGAGGGCCGATTTAAGCGCATGGCGGATTTGTAGGTAGCGAAACATCTCCCCCTGCGCCAATTCATACTTAACTTGCAAGTCTTTAAAGGTGAGAATCTTCCCCTTCTGTAGGAGATCGCCAATAGTGGAAATTCCTATGGTGTTCCACCTATCAAATCCCGCGTGATAGCAGAGAAGCCCCAATTGTTGAGAAGACCATAGGGGTGTCGCCTGTGTCAGTTTGCCCGTCCAACCCAAGCGTTTGGTAGCCCTATGCCATATGGAGGTCGTGTGAGCCATCGGTCCCAAATATCTCCCTCTGCGGAACTTAATATATAAGGCTCCCAGATACCCCTCACGTCCAGTCTGATACCGTTCCAGCCTATACGCCGGGTCTGTCGGAAGGCTGTATAGCCAGTGATTTACCGCTACCAGGTGGGACACCCAATATAAAGCCTCAGGTTCTGGGAGTGCAATGCATCCGTCATACCACCCCTTAGTCAGTTTCCCCTTGGGCAATCCGTGGTGCCCTGCCATCCCACAATAGAGTTCGAACCTCTGCCTCAACACTGTTAAAATATGAGTCAGGGAAACAATATGGACAGTTCTGAAGCAGGTAAAGGAATCGTGGCAGCGACAGCATTTAAAATAGGGCTGCCCGACCTAGCAGTGACAGTGGCAGCGACCTCCAATGCTTGACAACGCCTCTTAGTTTATGTAGGTGGGCCATGAGGTTCTTATCATAAAAAATTTGGGGATCCGGGGTGATAAATATCCCTAGATATCTAAAACCTTCACTAGTCACTTTGACATTACATTCTCTGGGTAACCTAGGCGTGGGGCCATGAAGAACAAGCAGCACCGACTTTTCCCAATTAATTGCGTAGCCCGAATATTTGCCGAAATTTGTAAAGATATTTAATAACCTATGTATCGAGGCGTAGGGGGAGGCCAGGTAAATCAGGATATCATCAGCGTATAGTGATATTCTGTTCCCAGTTTCCTACTCCCATTTGAGGCCCCTGAGAGCAACATCTCGTCTCACCCACGACGCCAGGGGTTTCAGGACAAGGGCAAAGAGCAGGGGGGGCAGGGGGCAGCTCTGTCTAGTCCCCCTGCGCAGCATGAACTATTGTGACGTTCGATTGTTCACCTATACCTGACCGCGGAGCTCAGTGTAGAGCAGCCTAATCCATGCCAGAAACTTCGGCCAAACCCAAAGCGGGCAAGCACTTCGAAAAGATAGGGCCATTCTATGGAATTGAATGCCATAGAGGCATCCAGTGACAGAATCACCGCGTATTCTTCTATACAGTGCTGTCTAGCTAATACATTATGTACCCGGCGAATATTCAGTGCTGTATTTCTTCCTGGCACAAAGCCGGATTTATCAGCTTGAACAAGAAAGGGGAGGACAGCATTGAGGCGTGATGCTAACAGTTTAGCCAAAACTTTGGCCTCCGCATTGATCAGGGAGATTGACCTATATGAGCAACAGCAATCCTCCGGTTTCCCGGGCTTACGAATTACCACTATAGACACCAGTCTCAGGTCCGCAGGCAGTATTCCTTTCTCAAGGCTTTCTGTATACATGTGATTGAGATAGGGCGCTATCTTCAAGGCCATCAATTTCAGGAATTCTATAGGAATCCCATTGGGTCCCATTGCTTTCCCAGATTGGATGCTAAAGATGGCTTTGCATATTTCATCATCCGTAATGTCAGCTTCCAGATCGGCCCTGTCTGCGTCAGATAGTGAGGGTAGAGTAATATCTGCCAGCAACTGTCGAGAGTCTGCCGCCGTATATTCAGTGGAAGATGTGTACACCCCCTCAAGATAGTCCGCAAACGCTTCCGCTATTGCTTGGGAGTTAGACACCCGTTTAGCCTCGCCTGTGGATTATTAAGGCACCCACCTCTCTCCCTGCTCCCGTTTTTCCAACCAAGCCAGCATTCTCCACGCCCTTTCTCCCATCTCGTACACCCTATGTCTCGTCTAAAATATACGTGTCCTCGCTCTTTCTCGCAATAGTGCATTATATTCAAGGCGTTTGATGGTTAAACGGTGTGCTGTGGCTTCACCAGGTGAGGAGTTATGCTGCGTTTCTAATCGTTGAAGATCACTCTCCGCCTCCAGTATTTGTTCATTGTGGCGACGGATATGACCTATTTTTTTTTTTGTAAATCTTTTTATTAAGACTGATTCGACAACATGGCATAGGATCACAGAATCACAGCAAAGGCGGCAGCAAAATAAAGGCTTTTCACAATGCAACAAGGTTATACAGTTGGAATTACATGGTGAGGAAGACATCTTCTTCAAAAATTCGGGGGGGTACATATATTACCACGATATACGTTCCAAGGGGCCCATACCTTGGACCAAAAGTGGGGGCAGCCCCGAGCAGTGTACACAGATTTTTCCCGCTGCATGCACCAATCAAGGTCCTTTTTCCAGTCCGCAATTTTGGGTGCATGCGAGGCCCCCCAGTGCTGTGCGATATTCCTTTTGGCTATCATGCAGCCGAGTGTGACCCACTGTATGGTGTAATGATTGAGGTCTGTTGGTTCCCAAATGTTAAGGAGGCATCTGGGCGCTTCCGGCTGGATCTCGGTTTTTAGAGCGTCACTCATGATTTCATGTATCTTGCGCCAGTATTCCTGAAATAACCTACAGTGCCACAAAGTGTGCATAAAGATGCCTGGTTCCGTGCATCCCCGTCTACAGGACCCATCCGTCTGGCCCCCCATATGCACCAGTTGGGGCCCCGTCACATATATTCTATGTAAGATTTTAAGTTGGACCAACCGGAGCCGTGCTGATATAGCAACTGTCTTAGGGGACAAGATCGCCTCCTGCCATCCCTCATCGTCTAATTCAATACCGTCTTCTGTCCATTTTTCTCGCAACAAGGTTAGGGGGTCACTCCTATTATTAATAAGTTTCCTATACGTTAGGGATATAGCTCACTCGGGCACGTGTCCATCTAAAAGTCTGTCCTCTAATGGGGAGCTGTCCGGTAGGGAGTCCTCGCCCGCTAATACTGACTGGAGTGCATGTCGGACCTGAAGGTATCTAAACAACTCAGAGTCCACCAATGAGTACTGGCTCTTGAGAGCACTGAACGGTTTTACTCCTTCTGCACCCCATAGGTCCCCAAAACTGGAAATGCCGATAAGGTCCCAGCGTTTATCAGGCTCAGCGGCAGCAGGCACTACGACGATGTTCGCAGCAATAAAATTCTGTACGCTAACGAGCGGTGCGACGGAAATTTTCTCGCTAAGCCGGCTGTGCGTGAAAAAGTGGAGATCCTTGGTTTCTTTCTTCTTGGTCAGCTTCCCAACAGCAGGCACAACTTCCAGAGGCCCCACAGTTGGATCCAGCACTCTAGGAAGGGCAGAACTCACACAGCAGAGTTCAGGGGGAAGCTGGGGTTGAAGTCCTTTTGTTCCTGGGACTTCTTAACAGGAGGCCAGCTATACTCAGGCCCTTGGAGATCTTTTAAGCACAAGTTGAAGCAAAGTCTTGTTGTAGTCTTTCTCCTCTCCTTCAGCAGCAAGGCAACCACTGCAGGCCAATGCCCCAGGTCAGGGACAGTTACTCCTCCTTACAGCTTTCCCAGTTCTTTCTCCTCAGGCAGAGGTTTCTTCTTGTCAAGCAGGATCTAATTTCTTGGGAGCAGGGTCCCAATACTTATACCCCTAATTCCTTTGTCCCTCTGGGGTAGAGGGGCCTTTGCCCAGCCAGAACCAGTTCCTGAGCACTTTGTTGACATGTCTCTGACTTTCCATTCAGGGTGCAGGGCAGAGACATCAGACGCTCCACAGGAGGTGGAGCCAGCATTGTGGTGGCAGAGCACAGCCCTATTCAGAGTCCAGGTGACCTCCTCCCACCCATCTGGATGTAAATCTCTATTCACCACCAGGCTACCTAGCCCTGCCCTCTGGAATTCCCCAGCACTGTCACTCACAGAAACCAGACAGCAGATACACATCATAGCAGAGGCGGGCTGAAATAGTTAGGCAAGCAAATACCAGCTTTCTAAAAGTGGTATTTACAAACACAGAATATTAAAATAAACTTTACTAAAAGATGTATTTTATTATTCTGAGTTCAGGCATACTAAACTCAAATTTCTACCATGTTCCCAAGGTCTGTTAGGATCATAGAATGTAACAATTCTAACAGCCCATTCTGGCCTATGGGAACAGGTAGCCTTGCAATAGTGAAAAACAAAAATGACTGTAATTCACTATTAGGACATGCCACACACATCAGGGCTTGTCCTACCTTAGGCTTACAATGCACCCTGCCCTTGGGCCTACCATAGGGGTGACTCACATGAAGTAAAGGGAAGGTTTTAGGGACTGGCAAGTGGGTGCACTTGCCCAGTCAGCATGACAGTACCAGACTGCACGCAGGTTCTGCAACAGCAGACCTTAGACACATTTTACAACGCTGCTTCTGTGGGTGGCACAAACAGTGCTGCAAGCCCACTAGCAGCATTTGGATTTACAAGCCCTGGGCACTCCTGGTGCACTTTACTGGGGTCTGACAGTAAACCAAATAAGCCAATCATGGAATCCAATCAACATATACATTTTATACAGGGAGCACTTGCACTGTGGCACTGGTTGGCAGTGGCACAGTGCTCTGAGCAGCTAACACCAGCAAAACACATGAGGCACAGCAACAAAAAGTGGAAGGGAGACTCACGGCAAGGGGCCAGGTCTAACACGTGTCCCCTCCAGCTGAAATGTGGGGAGAACTACCCTACCCCAGGGAGTTCCTCATCACTAAGGCGGAAAAATCTGGACAGACCGTCAGCATTGGCGTGATCTGTACCAGGGCGATGTTCCACCGTGAAATCCATACCCTGTAGGGAAATGGACCACCTCAACAGCTTTGGATTCTCACCCCTCATCTGCATCAACCATCTGAGGGGCCTGTGGTCTGTCTGAACCCGGAAGAGAGTCCCAAACAGGTAGGGTCTTAGCTTCTTCAGTGCCCAGACCACAGCAAATGCCTCCTCAGTAATCTGTGAGAGAACAGCCCCTACACCATGCTCTGACGCGTCTGTTTGCACAATGATCTCTTTGGAGAAGTTGGGGGCCAGGAGCACGGGCGCACATGGCAGTTTTCAGGGCCTCAAAAGCTTTCTGTAGGTTTGTCTGGGCAAGGTTTATATTTCTTATTCTTATTCTTATTTGGAGAACTCCAAACAGACCAGAACATTCGTATTAGGCATTAGCTACAACCTGAGAATCCCTCGGTATTATTACCAGTTACTTCGTTTGAGATCATTCATTACAGAGACACCCGCCCTGAAGAAGCCCCAGGCCGATAGGCCATGTAGGGGGCGAAACACATGTTGGCTGTGCCACCTCTTTCTTTATCCTTCATACCCACTCCTATGTTGAGAGTGCAAATAAATGATTACTCACCTTTGGATCAATCTGTATTGAATTGGAATTTTTTCCATCAAGAATAAGAAATATAAACCTTGCCCAGACAAACCTGCAGAACTTTTGCTCAAATAAGGGGGATAGGGGTCTCCCCCTGTCATCGGGCAAGAACCAGCACCATCATGACATATGCTTAATACCTGGCGAGTAAGGGATCTGGGACCTTTCTCCCCTCTTCTTGAAGAAACTCAAAAGCTTTCTGACAGGTGTCAGTCCAAATCACTTTCCTGGGCTGCTTCTTGGAAGTCATCTCTGTCAAGGGTGCAACAATGTTGCCATACCCCTTGACAAACCTCCTGTAGTACCCTGTGAGTCCTAAAAAGGCTCTCACCTCTGTCTGGGTTTTGGGGGGTTCCCAAGCCAGGATGGTTTCAATCTTGGGTTGAAGGGGCGCCACCTGGCCGCTCCCAACTTGGTGTCCCAAGTACACCACAGAACCCTGCCCGATCTGGCACTTGCTCGCCTTGATCGTGAGGCCTGCCTTGCGCAGTGCCAACAACACTTCCCAGAGGTGGCGCAGATGTTCTTCCCAAGTGACACTGAATACCGCGATGTCATCCAGGTAGGCGGCACTGAACTCATCCAGCCCAACCAACACCTGGTTGACCAACCTCTGAAGGGTTGCAGGGGCATTCTTCATCCCAAAGGGTATAACCCAGAACTGGAAATGCCCATCTGGTGTGGAGAATGCTGACCTCTCTTTGGCCCCATCAGTCAAGGCGATCTGCCAGTACCCAGACGTCAAGTCAAACGTGCTGAGGTACCGAGCAGCCCCTAACCAATCAATGAGCTCATCAGCTCTGGGGATGGGGTGCGCGTCAGTCTTCGTGACTGAATTGAGTCCTCTGTAGTTCACACAGAACCGGAGTTTGGGTGTGGCACCCGGCGCTGCAGCCTTTGGGACCAAGACCACTGGGCTGGCCCAAGGACTGCTGGAGGACTCAATCACCCCAAGTGCAAGCATCTTTGAGACCTCCTCTTTGTTGCAAGCCCTGACCCTGTCAGTTACTCTGTAAGCCTTGTGCTTCACAGGTAAGCTGTCTCCTGTATCCACATCATGGACGCACCAATATGTGATACTAGGAACCAGGGAGAACAGATCAGAAAACTGTCCCAGCAACTGGCGGCAGTCATTCTGTTGCTCAGGGGTCAGGGTGGGAGAGCGGTTAACTCCACCCACTGACCCATCTTGCTCTGTGGCTGCCAGGAGGTCAGGAAGAGGCTCAGTCTCCTCCTCCATTCCAGCATCTGTTGCCAAGAGCATGCCCACTTCAGACCTCTCCAAGTGGGGCTTAAGGCGGTTGACATGTAGGACCCTCAGGGGGTTCCTGGGAGACCGCAAGTCCACCAAATACGTAACAGGACTCTTGCGCTCCACAACCTCAAAGGGGCTGGTCCACTTATCCTGGAGCGCACAAGGCTCCACTGGGGCCAAGACCCACACCTTCTGTCCAGGCTGAAGCTCTACCAGAGGGGCATTCTGGTCATACCACCGCTTCATCTCCTCCTGGCTGGCTTCCAGATTTGCCTCAGCAAGTTGCCTGAAATGCCTAGTCTGGTTCCTGAAGGCCAGCATGTAGCTATATACATTCTGGGGAGGTTTCCTGGGAGATTGCTCCCAGCCTTCTTTGACCGGACTTAGAGGTCCTCTCACTGGGTGGCCATACAGGAGCTCAAAGGGGCTGAACCCTAGAGACTTCTGTGGCACCTCGCGGTAAGCAAAGAGAAGGCATGGTAAGAGGACGTCCCACTTACACCTCATGGGTTCTTCCAGACCCATTATCATGCCTTTGAGGGTACGGTTGAATCTCTCAACCAACCCAATTCCTTGGGGGTGGTAAGGGGTGGTAAACTTGTAGGTTACACCACACTCTTGCCAAAGGGATTTCATATACTTGGATATGAAATTGGTACCCCGGTCATACACCACCTCTAGAGGGAATCCCACTCTGAAGAAAATTCCCATCAGTGCACGTCCCACCACGGGGGCCGTCACTGTCCTCAGAGGGATGCCTTCCGGGTACCGGGTGGCATGGTCCACCAGGACCAGGATACACCTGTTGCCCATGGCCGTCCTGGGGTCCAGGGGCCCCACAATGTCAATCCCCACTCGCTGGAATGGGGTACTGACCACAGGGAATGGCTGGCGAGAAGCCTTCTGCTTCCTCCCACTCTTTCCACTTGCCTGGCAAGTCTGACAGGTCCTGCAATGAACGTCTGAGCTCTTGCGCATTTGGGGCCAATAAAAGTGGGTGACAAGCCTTTCAAAGGGCTTGTCCTGCCCCAAATGTCCTGCCAATGGCACATCGTGAGCCAGCCCCAGTAGGAAGGCTCTAAAGCTCTGGGGTACCACCAGCGCACGGGCTGACCCAGGCTCAGCAACCTTAGGCTCTGAATATAGGAGGTCATTCTCCCAGTAAATGAAATGTGTTCCAGACTGATCACCGTTGGCCTGGTCTTCAGCCTGCTGCCGCAGACCCACGAGACAAGGACACTCTTTCTGCCCTCTGCAGAATTCTTCCCTGGAGGGGCCTCCTTCCTGCTGCCAATGGGTCAGCTCAGGCAGGTCCCCCAGTTCAGCTATCTGTTCCCCTGTAGGCTCCAGGGCATCCCCCTCAGGGTCTGCTCCCTCCTGGACCGTGGGAACGACAGGGGCCGGTTTCCCGCGCCCCCTGCCTCTTCTCTCTTCGGCCGGTCCCTGGGCCTCCCTCTCAGGCTCCAGGACCTCTTGAGCACCCCTACTAGCTGCCATTGACCGGGTGGTCACGCACGCCCAGTCAGGCAGGCACACCATCCTCAGGTGAGCACTCTTCTCCACCTTTTCCCAAGGTGAGCTGTCCAAATCGTTCCCCAACAAACAGTCAACAGGCATGGCGGTTCTCACAGCTACTTGAAGTGTACCAGAGACCCCCCCACTCAAAGGGAACCTGAGCCATTGGACACTGACTCTCAGTGTTGTCGGCGTTCACAACTCGGCAAAATGCATGTGGGACAACCTGCTCTTGAAACACCAGGTGACACTTGACAGCTGTCACACTGGCTCCTGTATCTCTAAGAGCCCCCACCCTTTGGCCATTGATGGTCACCCACTGCCCATATTTCTTAGTGTTATTGGGCAGTTGGTTCTCAGGGACCACCTCACAGTCTCCTAAAGAGACAAGGGACATTTCTGCGGGACCCCACCCACCTTGGACTTCCCTCTCCTCCCCTAAGGCTACACTAGCCATCTGCCGGGGTGGAGCACCAGTGGGTGCTGGTTTACCAAACAGGGGACACTTGGGATCAGAGGCAAAATGACTCAGGTTACTACACTTGTAACACCTTGGGGGCCCTCTTTGAACAGGGGGACCTTTCGGGGCTCCGGTCGGCTTCGGAGGTTGGGGAGGCTGGGAACCTTTCCCTGGGTTTCCTTGGGTATTACTTTGGGGCCTTCTTGGGAACTCCCTCTGTTTACCTTTGCCCCCCCCACTCTTCTGCTGGGGACCCTGCCCACCTTTGGCGGAGTCTCCCACATGACCCTTGTGGACCCTGGTACTGACCCAGCGGTCCGCCTCCTCAGCAAGCTTCCTAGGGTTAGTCAGCCTACTAGTTACTAGACAAGTGCTCCCATGCAATCAAATCAAAGAGACCTTGAAAATCATTAACTTTGCTACCCTTCACCCAACCATCCAGTGCTCTGCAAAAAAAAGTTACATACTCAACATACGTACTTTCAGGAATCTTTGTGCAACCCCTGAACCTTTGTCTATACAACTCAGGAGTTAACCCATATCTGGTCATCAAAGCATCCTTCATGTGTGGATAAGAATTATGAACATCTGAGGGTAAATCCAGCAGTGTGTCCCGCCCCTCACTCAGGAACCGTCCCCACAACCCCGCTCCCCAATCTTTCTCAGGGACCCGGTTGGAAGACATGGCTACCTCATAGGCCTCGAACCACTGCCCTATGTCATCATTAAAAGAAAATTCTTTCACCACTTCTTTTGGTATGTACACCCTTGATTCTACCTGCACTGGCGATGTGCTGCCACCAGAGGGAGTACGCTCCAAACTTTTAGCCTTCGGCTCCATCTCCCTCAACTTCATTTCATGTTCCATTTGGATTCTTCTCTCTTCCAGAGCCAGCTTTTTGCTTTCCATCTCCAGTTGCCCATTCAATTTAAGTTTTGCCATCTCCATTTTATGTGCTCGGGTTTCTTTTCTGTCTGCCAACTCCTCTGGCGACAGGACTCTGCCAAACCCATTGAGGCTTTCTGTTGGTTCGATTTCCACCACATCCTTAGGTGCCCTTGACTCAATCCAGGCCCTCAGCGCCTTGTGGTATTGGGACTTGTTTCTACATCCAGACTGGGAAACTCCAAACTTTTTGCAGAAGTCCTTCAACTGGGCTAATGTGTAGTCCTCTAGTCTCTCCTCATTGACTGAACCAGTCATGACTTTCAAAAATGGAGATTCCTTGGCAAATAAAAATCAAAAAGTATGTGGCTGCGTTATGGTCTGAACTCACTAAGTAGTGTTCACCAATCACTGTACATGAATCACAAATGCAAATTCAGGATCCTCACCGCTGACCACCAATGTTAGATTTGGGAGTCTCTGGTTGGCACAGGTAGGTACTTGTGACAAGCCGGGACCCTCTCCTCTAGTCAGGATAAGGGGATTACCCTCTTAAAATAACCCCTGCTCACCCTCTAGGTAGCTTGGCGCGAGCAGACAAGACTTATCTCAGAGCGTTATAGGTTAAGCATTTGTGACCATATACAGTAACTCAGTGACAACACCACAAATGGACACCACACTAGATTAAATATATTTATTGATTAACAACTTATATTGCTCAGAAACAATTCAATCAGGAGCCTCCACTCACGTAAACATTTCCGAATATACAATCATCTTCGTACAATCATATCTATTTTTTTAACTGATGGTTTACAAACGGAATTACCCACGGTCACTGAGAAACCTTGTGGTGTTCCACCCCCAAGTTTCACCATCAGATTTCCTTAGCAAGGTATAATGTGGCAATATCAATAAATGGAAATACAATCGGAAGCTCTATATTGTAAGAAAGAAAACGAGCATTCAAAACCTAAAACCTATATCATGCTACAGTCCCTCCTCCCTCACTCCCCCCCTCCCACAACTCAACCGGCATGACTTATTGGTTGGATACAGAACAAGGCACTCAGTTTTTTACTCATGATAGCATCTCCTACAACTGTAAGGTACACCTCAAACTTTCCTAACACAGGACCACTGATAGACTAATTGGGGTAGTGCCTATTCTCCCATCATCATGCTAACCAGACCCAGAGGAGGGCAGGTTTTGTGTTTCACTAATCTCCGAGTCTCCATCAATATCAGAGTCTGTGGGTTTCAGGAGTTCTGCTAATGCTCCCCAGGCTCGGACTGAGTCCGGTGCCCTATCACTATGAGCTCGGGTAGCCGTTTGCAGCCGACGAATCTCGGCCCACGCTGCGCCTTCCAATTAGCAGTAATTTCCCGCTTGGCCAGTACCAGCCCTAGATCTATAAATTTACTAGTTATCTTAGTCTTCGAGGTGTGAGGAAACCAGTGTAACAAACATAGACCTATACCAAATTCAATCTCCCTGTCCGTAACATCGCAAAGCAGCGTCCACACTTCCCGCCAGTAAGCCCCGATCCGAGGGCAGCTCCATAGCATATGGCGGAGGTCAGCTCCCTCTTCATGACACCGAGGACAGGGCGCCGCGATGGGGGTGAAAATAGTGTTGGATTTTGACTGGAGTAAGATAAGCCCTGTGCAAAATAAAAAATTGGATCTGCTGGAATCGGGCATTCCTGGAGCATTTCCAGGGACGCTCAAGCAATTCAGCCCATATTTTATCGGGTATTTCCCCTTCAATATCCTCCTCCCAGTGCTGCTTCAGCCTTATAAGGGGGACCAGTCTTTCGTAGGTCATCCGTCGATATAAACAAGCGACAGCTTTAATGGTTCCAGCCGCGAGCACCACATATTGGCAAGCCATGGAAGTCGTAAGCTCAGATAGCCCTCCCTTCCACCGTCGTTGAATGGCCGACACCAAGGCCGCATGGAGCAGGTAGTCCCCGCGAGGGAGATCAAAACGTTCGCGGATGGTCTCATAGGGCAACATAACATTATCTGCGTACAAATCTCCCACCACTGTCAATCCCGCATCACGCCACACCGCAAGCGCCGACCAGCTGCCCCGATGAGGCAACTGCTGACACATTACCAGCGGGATCTCTGGCGCGTATGGGCAAGTGATCCGCGCCCTTTGTTGACTCCTAGTCTGCACGTCACTAGGGATACTCCCAGGGCGAATCGGCTGTTGTAAGATAATCCTAGATAGTAAGTAGGCAGGAATCCGCCCCCCGCATCATCTCCTACTCCCCGAAACTCTCGAGCCATCGCCTGTGTCAACCATTGCAGCTGGGCGGCTAAATAATAGGTCTCCAAGTCCGGAACTGCCAGCCCTACCTCCCCTCGTGGTCGCATCAACGTATGCAAAGCTACCTGATGTCTGCCAGCGAGCCAGAGAAACCCCGTTATCATCTGTTGGAGCCTCTTAGATGTCGACGCAGGAATCCAAACCGGAAGCGTCCGAAAATAATATAGCAACCTGGGGAGTGCCACCATCTTGAGAAGTGCTACCCGCCCCATCAGAGACAGCGGCAACGACTAACAAAAGTCCATACTGCCCTGAAGACCTCGTACAGCCCTACCAATATTACCCTCCACCAGATCTTTTGAGTCATGGTAAATACGTGTCCCCAGGTATGTTATACAGGTGTATTCCCACTGTACCTCTTCCGTATATCGAGGACCCTCAGCTGTCTTGGAGGTGGGGAAAAGACATGATTTTGACCAATTCACTTTCAGTCCTGCCAATTCTTCGATACAATGAAGCAGTCGCTTAGCTCCCATCAACTCCCCCTGAGTATCGGCTAAAAACAGGAGGATGTCATCCGCGTAAAGGGCTATATAATGGGTATCGTCGTGCACCTGGAGTCCCTTGAACCATCTCCCCGTTCGGGCCTGGGCCGCCAACGGTTCTATGGCCAACGCAAATAACAGCGGGGATAGAGGACACCCCTGGCGCGTCCCCTACCCACCGCACAAGGAGATGATATCAGACCTCCTGACTTAGTTCGAGACATGGAATCCCTATACAACAAAGCCGTCCAAGCCACGAATCGCTCCCCCAGCCCAAAGGCGCGCAATACCTGGAATAAATAAGGCGACTCCAGACTGTCAAAGGCCTTTTCTATATCAACCGAGAATATGGCAGCAGTATGCGATGCATACGTATCGGCCTCCAAAACAAGGAGCAGGCGACGAACATTACCAGCTGTATTTCGTTTGGGTATAAACCCAGCTTGGTCTCCATGGACCAGTCGGGTCATATACGGCAGGAGGTGAGAGGCCAGTATCCTACTCAAAATCTTATAGTCGGTGGTAAGCATGGATAGCGGACGGTAGGCAGTCATGTCAGAGGGAGACTTCCTAGGTTTCAATAGTGGGATTATAAGCGCCTCATGCGTCGTGGCAGGAAGCCGGCCCACCCTCCACGATTCGTTGTAAAGGGTCACCAGCCTAGGGGCCAATAACTCAACATAAGAGGCATAAAATTCAATCGGCAGACCATCCACCCCTGGAGTCTTCTTCCGCGCCATGTGTTTGATTGCACCTCGTATTTCCCCCAGTGTGATGTCTTGACCCAACAGATCTGCTTCCACTTTGGCAAGGGCCGGCAAGTCCCCCTCAGCCAAGAACCCCCCCCAGTCGATCCTCATCCAAGTCCACTCTACTGGAGTAAAGCCCCTCATAGTAGCCAGCAAAAAGACGATTAATGCCCTGCTGGGTGTAACACATACCCCCCACTGGGTCGCTTATTGCCAATATAGGGGCCGCCTGTTTCATGGGACTCGCAAGCCACGCCAGTAATGCACCAGATTTGTCACGCTCCGCATGGGCCCGTATCAAATACTGCTTGTATCTTCTCAACCCCCACTGCTACTGCCTCTCGGGCCGCCAACACGTCCCCCTGTCCCTCTGGATGTTCTGGGCGAGCACGCTCCAAAACACGCAATCGCTGGTCCGCAGTATCTATGTCCTGAAGGATAACTTTTCGCTCCCCAATCTTATGAGCGATGCATAGCCCCCTCACTACCACTTTAAAAGCGTCCCACTCTGCAGCCAACGAGGAGGCAGACCCTGTGTTCTCCTGAAAATACTGGGTCACCCCATTTCCTATCACCTCTCGGAAGCCCGGGTCCTCTAGCAACTCCGGACTTAGACGCCATGATGGGATCGCTGGACGCTGTGGAACCCAGCAAAGCCTCAGCAACAGGGGGTTATGATCTGAGATCGTTCTGGTCAAATATTCGCTGTGCTGAACCGCCGTGTGTATATCAGGGGAGCAAAGTATTGCGTCTAATCTAACGTGCAACTCATGAAGTGGGGAGAAATAGGAGTAGTCCCTCTCACTTGGGTGATGTTCCCTCCAAGTATCCAACAACCCCCAATTCGATTGCCATGCACCTCGAGCCCTAGCACTCGTAGCAGTCGGCGCTGTCAGAAGCGGGGAATGGGACCTGTCAAGAGCGACGTCCGTTACTGAGTTAAAGTCACCCCCAAGCATGATCGGGCCAGACAAGTAGGATGACACCTTACTGGACAATAAATTAAAAAAGGCCTGCTGCTCAGTATTCGGGGCGTAAATACTGCCCAATGTAACGTCCCTCCCATCTAGCATACCCTGCACTAATACATAACGCCCTTCTGGATCTACAATTTGCTGTACCAGTTGAAAGGGGACCCCAGCTCTAATCCACACCAAGACTCCTCACGCAAATGCAGAATACGAAGTATGGTAAACCTGTCCCCTCCACCTACGCCGCAGCGCTAGACCTTCTGAGCCCGCAATATGCGTCTCCTGAAGGAACGCTACCTGTATCCCCCTCCGCACCAGTTACGCATGGATCTTATGTCTACGGCTCATGGTGTGCAGTCCCCTTACATTCCGCGTTATACACTTTAAGTCATTCAGTGTCCCCATGGTACACGATACTTCCAGCGCCTCATCAATAAATCACAATTGACATGCCGGAGATCTTGGAAAAATAGTGATCTTTTATGTAAAGACTTAGCACAAGACCAAATAACGACACAAATGACATACACAGTTCAAGAATATGGCTTCGGAAAGAGTTCTTAGTTTAGCGACAAAATCATCCATCTTAGCGTCAATTTTAGCCAACAGTACCTGGTGATGCGATAAAAGTTCATAGCGGCGCTAGGCGTCGAAAAACAAGTAACGGCGTCAGTCCTGAGACCCTGGGGAGGCGATCCGACAACTCTGCGGCATGCGGCAGGCATGGCGACGAATCCGGTCTGTATAGAGCATGAGGCGATACTTGTGTAGATTTCAAGGCGTAGCTTTTCCGGTAGGATTTTACTCGCTAAGGCACGATGCGACAAAATTCGGCCCCCTAACGAGCGGGGCGGCAATTTTACTAGCGATGATCTTAGTTGGCTCTGCGACGATATTCGCAGCGTTAAAATTCGGCACGCTAACGAGCGGTGCGATGATCTTGGCTGGCTCTGCGACGATTTCACCCAGCGGCAGCAGGCTCTGCGACGATGTTCGCAGCGATAGAATTCTTCCCGCTAACGAGTGGAGCGGGGATCTTGGCTGGCTCTGCGACGATGTCCGCAGCGATCAAATTCGGCCCGCTAACAAGCGGGGCGATGATTTCACCAGCGATGATCTGGCTCAGCGGCAGCAGGCTCTGCGACGATGTTCGCAGCGATAAAATTCTGCACGCTAACGAGCAGTGCGACGGGAATTTTCTCGCTAAGCCGGCTGTGCGTGAAAAAGTGGAGATCCTTGGTTTCTTTCATCTTGGTCAGCTTCCCAACAGCAGGCACAACTTCCAGAGGCCCCACAGTTGGATTCAGCACTCTAGGAAGGGCAGAACGCACACAGCAGAGTTCAGGGGGAAGCTGGGGTTGAAGTCCTTTTGTTCCTGGGACTTCTTAACAGGAGGCCAGCTCTACTCAGGCCCTTGGAGATCTTTTAAGCACAAGTTGAAGCAAAGTCTTGTTGTAGTCTTTCTCCTCTCCTTCAGCAGCAAGGCAACCACTGCAGGCCAATCCCCCAGGTCAGGGACAGTACTCCTCCTTACAGCTTTCCCAGTTCCTTCTCCTCAGGCAGAGGTTTCTTTTTGTCAAGCAGGATCTAATTTCTTGGGAGCAGGGTCCCAATACTTATACCCCTAATTCCTTTGTTCCTCTGGGGTAGAGGGGCCTTTGCCCAGCCAGAACCAGTTCCTGAGCACTTTGTTGACATGTCTCTGACTTTCCATTCAGGGTGCAGGGCAGAGATGTCAGACGCACCACAGGAGGTGGAGCAAGCATTGTGGTGGCAGAGCACAGCCCTATTCAGAGTCCAGGTGCACTCCTCCCACCCATCTGGATGTAAATCTCTCTATTCACCACCAGGCTACCTAGCCCTGCCCTCTGGAATTCCCCAGCCCTTTCATTCACAGAAACCAGACAGCAGATACACATCATAGCAGAGGCGGGCTGAAATGGTTAGGTAAGCAAATACCAGCTTTCTAAAAGTGGTATTTGCAAACACAGAATATTAAAATAAACTTTACTAAAAGATGTATTTTATTATTCTGAATTCAGGCATACTAAACTCGAATTCCTACCATTGTTCCCAGGGTCTGTTAGGATCATAGAATGTAACAATTCTAACAGCCCATTCTGGCCTATGGGAACAGGTAGCCTTGCAATAGTGAAAAACGAAAATGGCTGTAATTCACTATTAGGACATGCCACACACATCAGGGCTTGTCCTACCTTAGGCTTACAATGCACCCTGCCCTTTGGCCTACCATAGGGGTGACTCACATGAAGTAAAGGGAAGGTTTTAGGGACAGGCAAGTGGGTGCACTTGCCCAGTCAGCATGACAGTACCAGACTGCACGCAGGTTCTGCAACGGCAGACCTTAGACACATTTTACAACGCTGCTTCTGTGGGTGGAACAACCAGTGCTGCAAGCCCACTAGCAGCATTTGGATTTACAAGCCCTGGGCACTCCTGGTGCACTTTACTGGGGTCTGACAGTAAACCAAATAAGCCAATCATGGAATCCAATCAACATATACATTTTATACAGGGAGTACTTGCACAGTGGCACTGATTGGCAGTGGCACAGTGCTCTGAGCAGCTAACACCAGCAAAACACATGCGGCACAGCAACAAAAAGTGGAAGGGAGACTCACGCCAAGGTGCCAGGTCTAACAAAAACTTTGTTTGATCTTACTTGCAATATCAAAATCAAGTTGTTTATGAATGGAATTCACATGCTCCTTCAACTTAATGGGACAATTGCTACCAGGATCAAGCATGACTCCTAAATCCCCTTGGCGGAACCAGCTAATAATGATATCCCCTTTTTCAGACACATATATTTTCCCAGAGGTATAGCGGTCTTTGTACTCGATGAGTCCTATGAAGTAACTTTGCAGTGGAATAGGCTCACCTCCATATGCCAGGGGACGTATATCGGGCTTTAGAAGAGAGGTCTTGTGAGACAACTTGTTTTGAAAGAAAACTCTTTTTAATTATTGTGATTTTAGCACCAGAATCGAAGAGAACCCAAGTGAGTTCACCTTTAACCTTGATCTCATCCACCGGGCAAGACTTATGTTGAATACCAGAATCCACCTGAACAACAATCTGACCACAGACAAAATCTTCAGAAATCTCAGTTTCTACACATTTAACGTTAACAGAGGAACTCTTGGTTTTACAGACAACAGAGAGATGCCCCTTTTTTTTACATTTGGCTCAAATATCATGTAACACAGGGTATTTCTTGACGTTAGCTAAATGCCCTAATTTATCACATCTAAAACATTTAAATACTACAGGTTTCTTTTTAGTCTTAAAACCAACCTCAGGTTTTGACAAAGTTTTCACCTCATCCTTTACCACTTAAACAGTAGTTTGCTTATCTTGTTTATCCTTTTTTTATAGTGTCAACACACTTGATAGAGTGTTCTATTCTTTTTGCTACCTGAACTACTTTTTCTAGTGAGGGTTCATCTCTCAACGAGAGCTCTTCACGGATGTTTTCAATATTGCACCCCAATATGAATTGGTCTCTGATCCTCTCATCCAATAATCCTGCAAACTTGCAAGAAGAATCCAGCTTCCTGAGTTGAGTGATTTAGACCTCAACATTTTCGCCTTCATTTAGTAACCTTTTTGCAAATTGGTATCTGTCTAATTTAGTGCTAACTTTAGGCAGGTAGTGTTTATCAAGTTTTTTCATGCAAATTTCAAACTCATTTAAATCTCTCCCTTCTGCGTCACTGAGGTCAGGGAGATGATCAAAGACATCTTGATCTTCCGATCCCAAACAGTGAAGCAGAAGCGATGATCTACGCTCAGCACTAAGGCTGACTCCACAAACTCTGCCACTTAATAGGTGACTCTCCAGGCGCCATGAGAAAGAAAGGAGGGGCCGTAACATTTTGCATTGTAAATACCTATATAAACAGCAGACAACTTTAAGAGAATAACAATTAGGAAAGCAATAAATTAGGTAACTGTAGCACAAATAGTGTCACTGTAGCAAGGGTTTACTTAAAAGACTTGAATGAAATGTGTGCGTGTCACAGAAGTGGCATGCTGTAGCAGTATGACCTGTAAAAGTAAAAACAAATTTAATGCTATTCACACAAGCTATACTGTTTCAAATACATGTCCCTGAAATTATTAACTGTATGCCAAATTGTGTGTGCGTGTCACAGAAGTGGCACGCTGAGTGAAAACTGAAATAGTGCACCTAATTTCAATAATAAGTATGTGCTTGTCACAGAGATGACAAGCACTGTTGAAAAGAGATTGCTGGTAAGCTCAAAATGAGGTTTGAGAGGGTCACACAAAGGTATAACGAATTCCAAAAGCAATTGTGTGCATGTCACAGACGTGGCACGCAGCGTTGATGTTGAAGACACTGTAAAACAAATATGGCGCTGACCCAAGGTCATGTACGTGGCTCCGTGTCCTCAATGACGCATAGTACAGTGTAAAGAATGCACAGGGAATGTAGAGTCTGAGTAGGAACAAAGATGTGGGAAGATTCGAAAGGCAAGAAGCTCGCGTGGCTTTTGCAAGGTAAGAGCCGAACTTAAAAAAAATAACATGCGTGATGAAACTGGCCAGGCCAAACGGTAATGTGCGAGCGAGCTAGCTCATCAAAGAAGCATGTGGGAAAAACAGCAGAAACTTTACAAATCCACCATAACACAGTTAAAAGCACAGTTCCAAAATATAACGTCTTCACAGGAATCCAAGTAAAAGAGTCAAAAGTGACACTTCTGTGTCCAATACGCAGTGCGGTATGTTCACCCAAATGAAACACAAAGCATCAAGGCTATGAAACACGCAGTTCAGAGTCCTCACGCAACTGGAAAAGCGGGAGGGATGTCAAAAGAGTAGGCATATGTTGAATCACACCGTAATCCATGCACACCATGTGTAAGATATCCAGTCGTGTGAAATTCCAGTACCGAGTCTTTAAAGTGAAAAATAAGATACAAATAGGTAGGTTCCTCAAGATGCTCGCAGAAGACCACTCCCAACAATCAAAATATAGAAGCACAGTACCTGAGGTAGAGGCACTACCATGGAAGTCAAAGAAATGTAGGAGATGTAGTTGAGGGGCTTGTTGAGCTCTTCTTTCCTTGAAACAAAATTTGCTGCTGCCGACTACGCCAGTGTAAGATCTTAAGTACAGAAGGATCAATCAAACAGGCAGGTTGTATGCAGGAAATTCAGGTTTATTCGTAGGAAGAAGAAACCCATCCACAGCTCCACATCCAGTACAGGTAACAGCCTTGGTCATTTGAAACAATCCATTCTATCACCTGGTAGACCAGGAGTCAGCACAGAACATCTAGTGACAGTAACCTATGACATAAGCAGAGAAACATGCTGCAGCATGCCACAAAATGCTTGGGGGTCAAAGACACCGATCTATACAATTTTAATCGTTCCATCCCATTGTCAGTTTTTTCTGTGGAAGGATCTGGTATTTCAGTAGTAGTTTAGGATACTCCTATTCACTTTTGTTAGCACCTTAATGCTTCTCAAAGCTCCTCAAACAGGTGGTGACATGTCTGCGGCACAACGTTGCAGATTGATCATCATTATGGAAAACCTCTTTTCATGACTCACAGTGCTGTAGTGGGCCCATATGGCAATTTCTCTCCTTCAGATTCCTGATCAATCAGAAATAATCTGACTTGGAACCCAAGAAAAAGATAGACTCCCTCGACTTCATGACAGACTGGCAACAAGTAACCTTGGTGTTACTCCTCCACAAGATCACATCAAAAAAGAAAGAGTTGAGGAAAGTTGTTGCAATGGAATGAATTTCCCTTCGAACTCTCACCAGCGCAGGGGGACTCTGATCATCATCTGTACAGGTGATTTTTCCTGGCGTGGTACATAATTGAAGCCTACATTAAGTGAAGATCAAACACTTGCAGAGAGGTCTCATGTACTCAGAGGAGGTTCCACTTTCAGAAGAGCCAAGGACAGGTGATCATTTGGTGGCTGAACCACATTGTGTCTTGGAATGGCTGTGCGGTCTTTGGTTCATCTCTGGGCACCATAATTGTAAAATATTGGATTATTAATTTGGGTGGGTGAGTACTAATCACAATCCTTGTCAGGGTGAACCCATAAAGTCACTAAATTAACTTGTACTCAATCCCCGGTAGTTTTGAAACAGAGTATTAGGCTTAACTTAGGGCAATATGTAAAGTATTTATATAGTACCAAAACAGTAATAAAGTAAAAATACGAAGCAATAAAAATCCCAACCTGAATTTGCAAATAGAGTACATTTTAAAGAATAAGATGACACCAACATGACAAAAATCAAATAAGGATGACCGAAGAAATGAATTTTTAAAATTTGAAGTAAAAATAGCACCAAAAACCACTACGCACCAATGCACGTCACCTGATCAGGGTAGACCAGGACCTAAGCGCGATGGAGCTACCCTTATAGTGCTAGATTCAAGGGGCAATCACTAAACACTCCAGCACCTGCATGCCAATGGCTCACCTCCATACAAAGAGACAAAGATCTGGGGCGGTGGTGTAGCTGCATTTGGGTGATCATCGTCGATGACGATGTACCATGGCACACTACACACTCTCACATCGACCAAGACGGCAGGTATACTATTGTGACCGGCACACTTTATGAGCAACAAATGATGCTGATAGCAGTGTATGGCCCAAACATGGATGATCCAGACTTCTTTCTGAAAATATGGAGACAGGCGAGTAACTGCAGATCGGGGATGGTTCTACGGGGAGGGGACTTCAACGTGGCTTTAGAGGAGATGCTAGACAGCTCCACCGGAGTTCTCAACACATTGATAGCAGACAGTCAACTAACAGATGCATGGCAACATGCCCACCCGAACACACGGGAAGGTATGTCTCTCCTCTTACCACAACACGTGGTGCAGATTAGACTATTAGCTTATCACAAAAGACGCACTTGCCAGAACTACACTGAGCGCACACCTCCCGCACTCGATTTCCAATCACGCACCAGTGCTGCTGACACTCCAGGTCCCACAGACCATCCCTCGTGTCTTTTGGTGGCGACTCCATCCGAACGCATTGCATGATGCTGCCTTTAGAGAGGAGATCTGCACAGCAATTAAGGATTACTTTGCCCACAATACCGGGTCAGTGGAATCACCCTCCATGCTATGGAAAACGTTTAAAGTGGTCATACGCGGGGCCTGCATTGCGAAACAATCAGAGGTGTTGAAAGCGCTGCCTGGCACACTTGACAAGATAGAAGTGAAAATTTGGGAACTAGAGAGGGACTGTTTTAGAAATCTTGACTCCTCCTTGCTAGCCGACATCAGAGAGAGAAGCTCAGCTTATAAAGACGAGGCAGATAGAGAAACTCATTACCTAGGCAAAGAGGCCTGGCCGCAAAGGTATGGCGAGGGTGACTGCCCGGGTAAGACATTAGCTGCATTGCTGCGCAAAGCTCAACCCACTACATAAGTGATGGAATTAAGTGGGGGTGACTCCCAACTGATCTCTAGTCGTCTAAATCACTGGAGATAATGCCCTCTTTTCACGGCCAATTATATGCTGCTATAATAGATAGGTAACCAGAATCACTGCGAGAATTTTTTGACTCCATTCAACTCCTGTGGCTGGACCAAGGGTACAAGGACTATTTAGATGCTCTGATTGCACCAGAAGAGATTGGCAAAGTTATCGCGAGTATGCCGGCGGATAAGGCCCCTGGCCTCGATGGACTGATGCCAGACCCCTACAAAGAATATGCCCCCATACTTATCCCACACCTTATCGAGATGTACCACAAGTCACTAACATTGGGAAGGCATCCCCCCTCGCTGTGGGAGGCGGTAATAGTGACTATCCTAAAACCAGACAAACCCACTGACATATGCGACTCATATCACCCACTATCGTTAATAAATATAGACAATAAGATCTATGTGAAAGTCTTGGTGAACTGTTTGTTGCCCCTCTGCCATTGATTGTTTGTCCGGATCTGTTGGGCTTTATCCCGGGTGCGCAACATCACACAATCTGATTATACACCACATACACCCTGATACCCCAGCAGTGGCTGCCTTATTGGATGCCACCAAAGCATTTGACACTCTAGAGTGGCCCTTTCTCTTTCTGCTACTTGGACAGTTAAGGCTGAGCCATAATTTAATTCTGAAAATACACCTACTGTACACCTTTCCTACAGCGCGTATTACGCTAAACGGAGGCATCTCAAAACCAATAAGCATTACTCGCGGCACCAGGCAAGGATGTCCCCTATCCCTGATCTTGTTTGCCATAGCCATGGAGCCATTAGCGACCAGACTACGGCAGCACCATGTGGAACAGGGCATTGACTTTACTACCCGTGGCCTCATTGTATCCATGTACGTCGATGATGTGGCACTGTACGTGTGGGACCCGGAAAATTTGGGGCCAGTGATACAGCAGATACTCGGGAATCCGGGTAAACTGGTCCAAATCGGTTCTGTTTCCACTGACCAATTCCGCAACGCCCTATGCAGCTGAATACCCTCTGAAATGGGCAGTGGAACCTGTCAAATATTTGGGCATATGGCTTAGTAAAGACCCAGAAGAACTATAGAGAGCGAACTATGGTATTGCCATGGACTGGTTGGAAACCCGAATCCAACTGTGGATCAAACTTCCACTGTCATTGGCAGGCCACATAGCCATCGCTAAGATGGTTATACTTCCAAAGTTCCTGTATCTGTTTATAAATATCCCTCTCCCACTCACTGCACAATACTTTAAACTGCTGTGGTCCAACTTGATCACACTCACATGGGCGGGCCGACAACCTAGAGTGTCCTATGAAAGGTTAACTCTGCCCCCAGCGCGCATTGGACTGTGTGCTACAGACATGAAGCAATACGCGCTGTGTGCCCCAGCAAAACTTTTACACCACTGGTTACATCCCACCTGGTCCAGCCGCAGTTAGCGATCAAGCATGACCAAGCGCTGCCATGGCCATTAAAAACTGTGCTGTTCCAACAATACAAAGCCCCCAAAGCCGAAATGTGTGCACTGGGCGTGGGACAGCCTCCGTAAACGAGCCGGCCTAATGGTGACATACACGCCTACAGCCTCCCTAGTAGATAACCCTGCATTCCCCCTCTACAAGATAAGGGAGCGGCCAGGCGTGCAGAAATGCACGGTGTCAAAAAGTTTGCTGACCTATATCCAGGTGGTGAATTTATCCCTAGTTTTCTCAACACCGACACAGGAACGCCTACACTCTCAGACATTCTATTATATTATCAAATCAGAGCTACTTGCCACACACTTCATGACTCTTTCACCGCAACCTCTCCCATATGTCCACACAACTACCTCTCCGAGCAAACTCATAACCTGGCTTTACACACTAACACAGACAGCCTCAACAATTGATACCGCGAGGGCCCGAATGGCCTGGGACTCTGAGTTGGACCCACACACTGAGATATTGGAAGCACAATGGCATTTGTGCTCTGCCCAAACTGAACAGCGATTCCCCAACTATAGACTGCGACTGATATACTTTAACTACTTTCATAGGACATATCGTACACCAACACAACTTCATAGAATTGGTCTAACGATTGATTCGCAATGTATACGATGCCATAGCCCGGAAGCCACTTTTTCACACTTTGCATGGACCTGCCCTGAAATAGCGAACTTTTGGACCGCGGTGTGCGACACGGTGGGCACCATCACCAGAGCGCCACTACCGCTGGACCCTATTGTATGCCTGCTGGGCTACGTGAAGAATGTCCCAAAGGGTTGTCAAAGCCTCACTGCGATGCTGCTACTGCTGGCTAAACGTAGAGTGGCGATACACTGGGGGAGACAGCCAACACCGACCAAGCGAGCCTGGATCACAGACATTTCATATTACCAGGAACAATTGTTGACATATTGGCACCTGATGCCCCTAGTGACACTATCCAAAGGTATCTGGGAATCTTTTGTATCTTACCTAAGACAGACTGATATTAGGGGACCCTCACTGCTGTAAACCGGACCTGCTACTACTGACAGGTAGAGGTGCAGGAAACAAGATGGTTAAATATTTCTGATGTCTGTACCTCCGAACAGATATATACGTAACATATTGTATTGTATGTCAAGAAAACTGAGAAAATGTGCAATGTCTTGAAGCACTGGGTTTTTCAGAACC
This sequence comes from Triturus cristatus, assembly GCF_964204655.1. Taxonomy (NCBI): domain Eukaryota; kingdom Metazoa; phylum Chordata; class Amphibia; order Caudata; family Salamandridae; genus Triturus; species Triturus cristatus. The sequence goes on from NC_140584.1 coordinate 333,779,425, forward strand.
AACCCAGCGGTGCCAGGGGACACACCCGAAGACTTCGAGTTCTTCCTGTTTCAGACCACAGAAACACAGAGTCTTCTAGGTGAAGTCAAAGATCGTATTTATTGGCTGCAGACCAATCACAGGTATCCGAGAAGTACAACACGATGTATGTTCTCAGGAGACTGCTCCCAACCAAAACCCAGTCTTTTCTTATATACAGAATATTACGCTCTGGGCAACACCGCCCCTAGTTTACAAGTGGTCGTTCACATATTTTCGCTTCAAAGAAAGAGCACAGTCATGATGATAATCCCACATTTCAGATCGGTCAGCACATAATTATTTACCCAGTGAGGCTCAGAACCCTCATCAGATATCAGCAGACCCCAATAAAACGGACACCTCCTCCTCGTAAAACAAGCCATAAAGTAGGAAACAGAGTCAAGTGTGAAAGGGATTAGTCAGGGTTCGCGTGGGATACACTACTTTCTGATGTGTTGGGCCCTGATGCTAATCCCATAAGGCCGCAGTAAAAGGAACCGGCCGGGCAGGACTGACCCCGGGCAGCGGAGTCAGTTTGCACAGGTCACAAAGGAGTCACAGAAAGATTGCGTGTCCTTTAGGCCTAGGCATGGCCTCAGTGCGCAGCCTATGTGAGGGCAACCACAAAATGGTTACCGTTTTAAAATGGAACCCGAGGGTTTAATATGTAATGTTGCATACACGGTAAGTTCATTGGGGAAACGTGACAAAAACACTCATACATACCGCATTAGTCATTTGTGGTCCGCTGATACCAAAATCGGCATGGTAGGACCATGCTACCAACATGGTTCCGAAATTTACAGTACCACAGACCCTCCTTTTGCCCTTACATAGGCAATAACTATACTCATACTAATCTGAGTCCAGGTCTATATTCATAAGGCCATGGAGATGTTGCTGTAGCATCATCCTATTGCTCAGCTCGTCCCTTGATACAGGTCTCCTTACACATGATGTAACACAGAGGCTACACATTACAGGAGCACACTGTACACATAGACAGAACAGGAAAAGAATGGCTAAGATCGTCCCAGTGACTATTTGAATCTTCCATCCCCAAGCTGATATCAGTCCCCAGAACCACCCCATCATCGACCAGTCTCCTTTATCCACATGAATGGATTCGGAAATCTTATGCAGTTTGGACATGGCTTGATAGACTGTCGGAGCGTTATCTGGTATGAAAATACAACAGCTTGATTGGATAACCTTACATACCCCACCACGGTCTGCAAGTATGACATCTAGAACCATACGGTTCTGCAACGTCATGAGGCGATCCGCTTGGAGCTCAGCTGTCAAGTTACCAAGGGCACCAGCCGTTACATTAACAGTGGTTTCAACTACACGAGTCAGTTGTCTCAGGTTCCTACTATTGACCATTGGTCGCTAAAACGGCAGGAAACCCAGGAAAAAGTCTCCCGCTTCCTGACCGGCAGTATCCTCCTTACTAACAATGCCTCTCACAACTCTGGTCTTGTGATAATCAGAGGCGGCAGTAAATGTCGGCGGTAGCAAATTTGCAACATAACACGTGCCCGAGAAATCAGGGGGCAACCATGTATATGCTCGATCATTACAAACAAAGTATGTACCCTTGGCAGCCAAAAACGCAGGGGAAAACTGTGATGGGAAAATGTACGTTTCAGCACAGTCACTCTTCCCTAATTGAGCTCTTGGATTCTGACCATTACCTTGTAAACAGAACCGACCTATGTGGGGTACGACCCAAATCGGGGATGAACTTTTACGCTGTTTCTCGCCCAGACTAATGCTATACCCCGTCGCGTTCCAACCCACATAAGCTCGCAACTCATCCTTGGGAATAGATGAATATGCATCGATATCTCTGCTCATATCAGCAACTCCTTTCATCAAGGCCTTATTGTTCGTGCTAGGTCTAGTGGAACGCGGTGGTCGTGGGGAGTAGGTTTCAAGCGCAAAAAGAAACATAGTCTGGAATGCCCATGATGACCCATTATAGCTAAACGGCAGCACTAGATATGGGATACCCTTATTAATGGTATGCGGCATCAAACCACACACACAGCAATTTGTCGTATTCATAACTAGTTGGTGCTGGTGCAGAAGTTGAATAAACGAATTGTTTACGAACTCAGAACGTCTAGCTTGTTCGTGTTCAGGCAGAGGGTGGAAAGAGTGTGAGGAAACAGTAGGAGGAGGTATGGGCTGTATAGTGGGTGCAAACGGCACTTGAAAAGACAATAACACATAACCTACAGAAAACATCATCATGCTAAATAGGACAAACAGACATAATATTACAAAACGTTTGCTATTCATTACTTTACATATTCTGCTCTTAAAATGTATTTCCTCAGCGGGTCTCTTCATCTCGAAAAAACTCCATCCTCTAATCGTGCTGTTCGCGGCGGATGAGTGTCTTCTGCTAAGGAGTACACCTGTCAGTCCAGGGAACGCCCTAGACCAACCAGACCGTTGACCTAACGTCTCCGGCTTGTACCCCAAATTCTTGGCACCGCGACCCTGCAGCTGAACCCGGATGGCGGTTCGAAAAAGCAAAAATAAGAAAGTTTCTCAGATGGAAGAGAGAGCTGCACCCTACTATGTTAGTGGCAAAAGTATTGTTCACAATATAGTTCGGTATTATGGTACCCTGAATGTCGCTGCCCGGCCTCCGGGATGTGGGCTCATGAGCTGTGTACGGCGGTCTAAATGACCACGAGAAATGGGGCGCTGGTAAAAGCGATGCAGGAAAAGTAAGAATGTACGCTGCTGATAATACTGTTCTGCAATAAAAACGGTTTTATAAAAAAAAAAAATGGAAGAGAGAGCTGCACTTCTCAAAAAATATCAAAGAAAAAGAATTTTTATTTGTCTATAGTTCTCGGCTTCAAATTGTAGCGACTTCTTGTAGGTACTGTTTGGTCTTGAAACAAGAGTTCAGGCTCTATAGTGTCCAATTGAATTGACGGTGACACAGTTTCTTGCAAGATGTCATCACTTTCCTTCTCAGAAAGCGTTCCTTTTACTCGTGCATCGCTAAACGGCAGAAAACAAGGCACAGTCTCAGTCTCTGAGTCAGCGATCCCTTCCTGGATCCACTGGTCGTAAGGCAAAGGCAAAGGGACCCTCTTACAGTGAACACCGTGTATCCAGTTCTTTTTCCCTTTCACTCGAACAGCTGATCTCGTCGAGAGAAGGACGAGATGGGGGCCGGTCCAACGGGGCTCGTCATTTTTCGTCCGCTGAAAGTTTTTGACCAGCACCCATGACCCAGGATTAATGGGATGTCCTGGAGCTTCAGAGACCTGAGGCAGAGTATCATGCACCTGTTGGTGTAAAACACGCAATTTAGCCGTCAATTCATACAAATAATCAAGCAGTACTGGATGTTCGATCTCACTGAATTTTGTAGGCCTTTGCACTCCCCATATATTGGCCGGGCGGCCAAACACGATTTCGTAAGCTAATTTGAGCTTCAATGTGCCATTATAACACTCTACTAGTCCAGCTGATTGGGGGTGATTTGCAGCGTGGAATTTCTGCTTTATACCTAGTCCCTCACATACATTCTTCATCACTCGTCCCACAAATTCACTCCCATTATCACTCCATACCATTCTTGGCATTCCAAACCTAGGGAAAAATTCCTTGACAAGGGCTTTAGCTGTCGATAAGGCAGTATTGTCTTTTAGGGGATATGCTTCTATCCACCTTGAAAAAGCGCAGACAACAACAAGTACATATTTCAAATTGTTGCACCTTTCCATGTGGATGAAATCTAGCTGCAAAACCTCAAACGGATACGTTGGAGGTGCAAAATGACCAGCTGGAGTTGGGGTTCCCCTACCAGGATTGTATTTCAAACATACCATGCAATTTTTGACCACATTCTCTGCACACTTGGGAATTCCAGCATTCTGCCATACTGGAGCTAACAACTTACAAATCCCTTTCACACTGATATGCGCCATTCCATGTGCCATCGTGACCACTGGAAGCACATATGCATCAAGTAACAACCATCGCCGGTGCTCTGACAAATCAATCCAACAACCATTTTCATCCAATTTTCCCTTACTTTCTTTCCACATGCTCAATTCTTTGTCTGTGGCTTCAGCTTGAAGGGACTTCACACTCTCTATCGTGTCTTCAGACATTCCAACATCATCAACCCATCTTGCAGGGCCTGCAACATACATTCGATTCGTCACTTCTTTTGCTGTTTCTTTCGCGATTTCGTCAGCAAACGCATTACCACGACCAACATCATCAATAATCTTCTTGTGTGCACTGCATTTCACAATCGCGACTTGTAACGGTAAGGTCAGTGATTCAAGGAGATCATTCACCAACTGACCGTTCTGAATCTTAGTGAGAAGTCAGGAACCCACGTTCTTTCCACAAGCGCCCAAAACTATGGGCCACGCCAAAGGCATACTGACTGTCAGTATATATGTTCACTTTCATACCTTTCGACAACATGCATGCTCTTGTAAGTGCAATTAATTCTGCTGCTTGAGCCGAATTATGTGGTATACGTGCAGTTTCAACAATCGTGTGCAAAGTCGTGACAGCATATGCAGCAGTCGTATCACCATTCGGAAGCTTGAAGCACGAGCCATCCACCCATAAGGTACCATCACACTCAACCAGGGGAGTATCTTTAAGATCCACTCTCCCTTTTGTTTCTTCTTCTGTTCTGAACAGACAATCATGCTGTTCAATCTTGTCTGTGTCTGCTGAAATCGGTAATAATGTAGCTGGATTCAACGTATTGCACCTCTTTATATGCACATGACTCGCTAGCCGTATCAACTCGTACCCTGACAATCAAGCACTAGTTAAGTGCTGTGTCTTGGTCCTGTTTAATAATGTGTCCACTGCATGTGGAACCATTACAATCAACGTGTTATTCATTACTAACCCAGCAGACTGTCGAATAGACACAGCTGCTGCCGCTGTGGCTCTCAAACAACTTGGCAATGCCTTGGCTACTGGATCCAAAGTCGACAAAAAATATGCGCATGGACGCTGTCTGTCTCCAAAAGACTGTGTCAGCACTGACAACGCACAACCTTCTTTCTCGTGAACATACAATGTAAAAGGTTTACTGTAGTCGGGGGTACCCAACACAGGAGCTGAACATAATGCATTACGCAATTTCGAAAAACTTTTCTGACACTCTTCAGACCACGGGACGGGATTCGGTGTATCTTTGCATGTTAATGCTATCAAAGGTTTTGCCAGCAAAGAAAAACTCGGGATCCACTGCCTACAGTATGAAGTCATACCCAAGAAAGCACGCACTTCTCTCTGTGTTCTTGGCACGCTCAATTGTGCAATGGTCTGAATTCTTTCTGGGGTCAGTTTCCTTCCCTCCTTCGACAAGAGATGACCTAAGTAGGTCACTTCTTGTCGACAATATTGCAGTTTTGAGAGGCAGACAAATGACGCAACAATGACAATGTAGCTTCTTTACAAATCTCCTCAGTATCCGCGGAGATTAGTAAATCGTCAACATACTGAATAAGGGTAGCACCACTAGGTAAAACAATTGCATCAAGCTGCGCTTTTAAAGCCTGGCTGTATATTGATGGACTTTCACAGTAGCCCTGTGGAGCGCGTTTAAAGCGGAAGCTGCGACCTCCTAAACTAAAACCAAAAATATCCCTGCTTTCCTCTGCAATCGGAATGCTAAAGAAAGCATTCTTTAAATCAATCACTGAAAACCAAGCAGCGGAAGCTGGGATTATAGTTAACAAGGCAGTTATATCAGGGACAACTGGAAACTATGGCACAACTATCTTATTTACCTCTCTAAGATCGATCACAAACCTGTAAACAGGTGGCTGAGAGGGGTCAGTACGTTTAAAAACAGGCAAAACAGGACTATTGCAAACGTTGCCTCTTGTCTCTTCGATTACATCCTTTTCAATCAAGTCATAGATGATCGCTAACAACGCTTTCTCACCTTCATTAGAGATCTTGTACTGGGGAATGCGTTGGCAATTTGACATTGGCTTTCAAAGTGACCACATATGGCGGTATTTCCAAGAGACCCACATCGTTAGGACCAGAAGCCCAAAGGACATCCGGAAGAGATGACAATTCAGCTGGCAGTTTGTTCTTCGACAAATACATTGGAGAAATCACTTCCCTACCCAGTGTAAGTTGTACTCCCGAGGGGGAACAATATAATGTCGCATGTAATCTCTTTAACAAATCCAATCCTAACAGGTTTTCACCACATCCTGTCGTTAGGATAAGGGGTGCTTTCAGCTCACAAGGTCCAACAGAAAGGGGCATAGGACTAGAGATCGGGTTCCTAACCGGGCCGCCAGAAAAACCTACTGAAACATTCATTTCGCCAGACAAAGGCGCGCCAGGGAGTTTTGAGTGCATAATTGAACTCTTTGCAGCACCAGTACCCAACAGAAAAGGCTCTGACACACCCGCTGTAGTCACCTTAACATATGGTCCACTCTGGTCCACTGGCACTGAAACAATTCCCTCTCTTTGTCTACGGCTGTCCTAGTAATCATTACCTTCCGCATTTTCATCTTCCGCATAATAGTCATCATTATAGTACTGAGCTGTCCTACCAGTTGCATTGGCTTGCTGATCAAAACTATTCATCGTATTTTGAGGCGGAAGAGGACGCGCGTTCTGGGGAACATTCCCACGCCCTCTATCTCTAGGAGCTTGCTGACCACCTCTACCTCTCGTGCCATAAGCATTATTCGTGCGCTGCGACAATATAGGACAACTATACTTAAAATGACCTTCTTGTTTGCAATACGAACACTGATTGGGACCCACAGGAACACGCGGTTGGGAATATTCGAACCTTTGTATGTTTCTTTGAAATTGCTGAGGTTGCTGATAGTTACTCTGACTACCGCGTGGTGGGTAGGCCTGCTTTAACAGAACCTTCGTGTTTAACTCTTTTGTTTTCTTGTCTGCTTTATCTTTCTCATCTTTATCCCTATTTTCGTAATACTGTGCAGTAGCCAGTATTTGCGCTGATGAGGAAACAGCCCAAGAACTCTCTGAATCTTTTAATTTCTTAAACAACTCGGGAAGCAAATTCTGCACAAATTTATCAACAAATAACCGTTGACCACCTTCCGTACTCATGTCTTGACCACTGTGGTCGATAAATGTTTCTTCAAACCTGGTGAAGAAATCAGACACTGTTTCGTCTTTCTTTTGTTTGCATGCGGATAATTTATCCCAATTCACACGCATCGCCGGCATTAAGGTTTTCATGTAGGTAATAATTCTACCAGGGAGTTCTGCTACTAAGGGCTCAGGTTTCGCACCACCAACTTGTCTAGTGTCTGTAGCAATGATATTAGCCCATGTGCCACCTAGTTCTGCAGCATGATCTGTATTACAAATCAATCCCCACAAAGGCTGCGGAACAACATTCCCGAACAACATATCAATGTCAGCTAAATTCATGACACACGGTTCTGCGGTTTGTGATAACTCCTTATAATATCCTGCAGGGTTTTTACGGGGGTCAGGCAATGTCTGCTTAAGCGCTATTACTTCACCTTGCTTCCATGGCACGTGTACCCAAACACGCTGAAAATGTGGCTAAACAGGTGGATTAGCATTTACATCACCAGGTCTCCAAACTGGAGGAACCTCACGCATCGGATATTGGCGCGCTTTTCCCTTTTTCCCTACAGGGAACTCCTGTTCGAACAACGACTGATGACAATCCCCATTCCTGAAGGACAACAATGTCGTAATTGCTCTATCAACATCGCTTCCCACAATCGTGCCTTTCTCAAAATCGAACCGTACATGACACAACTCCTGCGGGCTTGAATCTAGACCATGATCTTCCAATTCCTCACAGAGGAATTCACACATTTTCTCGAAAACGTATCTCTGTTTTGGTGCTTCCCATTGATGAAAAACATTTACAACAGATTCCACATCATATCTTGAAGGAAAAACAATCCATTTATGTGCCATGCGGTCTAATACTTCTTTCTCTTCAGAACCTGGCAGCTGACTACGCAACTGCGTACGTTGTGAACCAGGGGTCGTACTAGATGACCCGAAGAGAGGTGACATAAAACTAGTGACCGCACTAGCTATTCGTTGTCGTGTAGAAGGTGAAGTTGAAGCAAGAACAGGGGGAAAGACAGAGGGAAGAAAAACGGGTGCAGATACAGGTACAGGGGTCGTATCAGGGAGAGCGCCGAGGGAGGCAGCTGATGTACTAGGTAAAGTCACAGGAAGCGCAGCAGAGATAGGCAGCGAAAACGGCGGCCCTTGAGAGGGCTGCGCCGTAGGCATAGGAGCCGGCTGAGGAGGAGCTGGCGGCTGCGGGAAGGCTTGCGGCAAATGAACTAGAGACTGTACATTTAAGGGTTGCGGAGGTGCTGTAGCACTCTGCGCATACGGGGGTGGTGAACTCAGCAAATGTGACATTAGGGGATCTTTCTCCTTTTCTTTTGACGCATCTTGCTGAAGGGGCGGCAAAACTGGGTAACATTTATCAATCACTAGTTGACGTTGCCTGCGCAACTGCTCATTCATTTGTTCTTCCTCATTATCTTTAAACTGTAAGGCTGCTTGCATTATCGACATACCTTTCTCTCTTTTATTTTTCTTCGCTAATTTAATTTCTTTCTGTTTGGCTTCCTTTCGCCATAGGCGGAAAGAATCAAACATCGCCGGCCGGGCTTTCTTCTTAAATAATTTAACTTCTAATTTATCTAGGATTTCTGTGTCGAAACTACCATTTTGGGGCCATTTTAAAACACCATCCTTCCTGGTGTATCGGATCCATACTTCATTATACGCAATGGGGCCCACGCCATGTTTCACATAAAGCTCATACGTTGGAGTTCCAATTGGAGGAACCGGACACGAATTCTCTAATCGGGAGTCCCTATTACAACCCAAACAAAACAAATTTCCAAATATACTAGAACCAGGCATCGTCGCTCACTAGTCTAGTTTCAAACTTCAAAGGATTATCGAATATGATAGTCTCGTGAATACGAGTCCTTCGGCTTTGGCACTTGCAAGTTCCAAATCAAAGCGATCCCGAAGGGATACCAAACTAAGAACTGGGAGACGCTCCACTTATACTTAACTGAGGTATCGATGACGTCACCAGAAGACTCGTTAAATCGTTTCGCTCTACCAAATCATCAAGGGTCCAAAACAGGGCGATAGTCAGGGCTGCAGTCCTTTGTAGCCGTCGGGACGCGGAGAACCTCGCAGTAAAGACTTTCGGACCACGTCGACATGCAGGGGTCGATGAAGTGGCGGCCTTCCTCCAGAATTTTCACACGAAGCTCCTCACAAACCTCTGGCTTGGACCGGTACCGCTGAAATCGCCCCGAGTTGGGCGCCAACTGAAGTACTGAGTTTTTCAGAACCAACCCAGCGGTGCCAGGGGACACACCCGAAGACTTCGAGTTCTTCCTGTTTCAGACCACAGAAACGCAGAGTCTTCTAGGTGAAGTCAAAGATCGTATTTATTGGCTGCAGACCAATCACAGGTATCCGAGAAGTACAACACGATGTATGTTCTCAGGAGACTGCTCCCAACCAAAACCCAGTCTTTTCTTATATACAGAATATTACGCTCTGTGCAACACCGCCCCTATTTTACAAGTGGTCGTTCACATATTTTCGCTTCAAAGAAAGAGCACAGTCATGATGATAATCCCACATTTCAGCTCGGTCAGCACATAATTATTTACCCAGCGAGGCTCAGAACCCTCATCAGATATCAGCAGACCCCAATAAAACGGACACCTCCTCCTCGTAAAACAAGCCATAAAGTAGGAAACAGAGTCAGGTGTGAAAGGGATTAGTCAGGGTTCGCGTGGGATACACGACTTTATGATGTGTTGGGCCCTGATGCTAATCCCATAAGGCCGCAGTAAAAGGAACCGGCCGGGCAGGACTGACCCCGGGCAGCGGAGTCAGTTTGCACAGGTCACAAGGGAGTCACAGAAAGATTGCGTGTCCTTTAGGCCTAGGCATGGCCTCAGTGCGCAGCCTATGTGAGGGCAACCACAAAATGGTTACCGTTTTAAAATGGAACCCGAGGGTTTAATATGTAATGTTGCATACACGGTAAGTTCATCGGGGAAACGTGACAAAAACACTCATACATACCGCATTAGTCATTTGTGGTCCGCTGATACCAAAATCGGCTTGGTAGGACCATGCTACCAACATGGTTCCGAGATTTACAGTACCACAGACTCCATGAATGGCTAAGTGGGGGGGAGGGGGCGGCGTGGATATTATGACAATTTGTAAATCAATAAGCACATTTTCGACAAGGAAAAATATTAGAAATGGTTACATTGGTGGTAAGTAAGCATAATCTGAACCTCCAGCCCTGCCTTCTAGCTATCCCGAAGGGAAGTTTAATTTCTATTAAGGACACAGAAGAAGATTATCCCACCCTTAATTTGGATATGACCAGCTCTCTCTACTTTATTATTGGATGGATTGAAATATGATATTCCATGCTGATATTTATCACATAAAGTACACTCAACCATACATTTATTAGAATATTGCAAGTCATAGAAGAATTCTGTGACTATATAGAGGCACAAGGCCGAAGACCAAGTACCTTCATAGGGTCCTGGGTGACTTGCAATGTCATTATTTTGTACTAAAGAGGGTACTTTATTTCTTATTATATGTGGTCACTCCATAAAGCTTCCCACAAACCACTTATATCCTTGTTGTGGTGTGCTTTCATATGAAAAGATAGGATGTTTGTAAACATGAATTTATTTGAATTTCGTTTGCAAAATTAAACACACCAAGAAGCAGTTAGATATTTGCTATAAAATTATATTAAAATCAGTTACCACAAGTCGGATTAAAAAAATGTATGCAGCTCGAAATGTGTAGAAACAAGCAGAGAATTTCTATCTATCCTCTAATTACCCAAAGTGTAAATAAAAATAAGCATGTTGCTATAAATACCTCCATTCTGCTTATCACTGTTCATCTAGAAAAAAAAGAGCAGAAGAAGGAAAAGCCACAATTTGTTTCCATTTTTTATACTCTATGACTTGCCTTTCACCTTGGGTGCTGTCTCTGGTATCAGGTATTGTGACATCAGATATCAATTGTAATAAGTTGTTACAGTTGAGCACCTATGTAATTTCTTTATTACAGGCAACTAGAGATACGACAGGTCATCTGGGAATTAGAGAAGGCTTTTATACAGGGCTTGCAAGCTTCCGTGTATTATTATATGTATCTACTTTAGGTATTACATTTACAGGTTCATATTCGCATGAGTCATTGCTAATGATTGAATTTGTTCTATATTGTCATTGTACTTCGTAAGAGACATATGTTTGTCTGTAAAGGAATTTAGATTTTTCTTATTGCCTTTGTAAGAAAGATGCTTAATTTTGCTTTCATTCATACAGTTTTGGAGGGAAAATAATAACCAGCAATGGAAGGAAGCAGTCGTGGTTTAGTCTCACACAAATAAAGAGGAAAAGGTACTATGAGGAGTTTGTTTTATGGACTGTACCTGTTGTTATTGCCTTTGTGTCATGTGGTCTGTAGTTCTTATACACATTCCAGATTGGTATTGTAAGTTGTGCTGTTACTGGCTGCTGTGAGTTTTAAGTAAATAAAGTACAGCATAATCTTCGCAACCATGTCTATAATAACATTGAAACTTTCCTTCACTATAGCTATGAAGTTTTTAAATGTAACCACTGAACTGCCTGTTTTTTCAAATGTCTCATGGCCGAGACTAGAAAAAGAAGTAGGGATCCCTGCTGGGCTCAGAATCCCAATGTTCAATCCGTGATCTTTCTCTGATGGGCACAGTATGAGAGGGTGTGCTGCACTCCATAGGAAATGTGATGAAAATGTGGCCAATTCCTTTAGGAAGCATCACCGCAATGGAGAAGTTGGTTGGTTGGGACATATGCCCGTGCTCCTATGTGAGGGAACACAGGCATATGTCGTCATGTCCTGCACTGAAAAAATGCAATAGCATTGTTGTAAAAAGAAAGTGATAAGGTTAAATGTACTAGGTCCTTAAATGTGTTAATTGAGAATGCTGAGTCCTAATGTAGGTGAGGGGCTCATGTGTTGTCAGTGATCTAGAATTTGTTATGAAGTGTTACGTTTTTAAACTCAGATACTTCTTCAGCACGATTTAGTATGGACAGAAAATATGATGGCAAACAAAGAGGAACCATTTTCCATGAATTTGATTGCTCTAAAAATGGGACCTTGAGCAGATTCAATCCATCTTCTTTCATTAAAAGAGATCCACATAAAGGTGAAGGATGCCTGATAATTGTGAACAACATGTCTTGGTAGCAACATTGAAAGTGCAATGCCCCTGCAGTGACACAACCCAGAATGAAAATGTAGCCCTCGGACTTTTAACAGTTTTTTCTTAGGTCTTGGCTTGGCGAAAGCAGCACATGCGCTGCCCTCGCCATGCAGATGGCTTCTTGGAATCAATACGGATTCCGAAGACGTGTCCCAGCTCCGCCTTCAGTTTTCATTTGTGCGCGTTGTTTGGCGTCACAAATTATGCCAAAGGAAGTGCAATGATTGCACTGAAGGCATGTCAATCCCTCCTTGTGCCACCCTGTCTCCTTTTAGCCCCGCCTAGCGGGATTGGATCTCTTACCGGCGGAGCGACACAGTAGGTTTATTATTAGCTTGCTGCACTTTTTTTTTAAACAATTGCTTGTGTTTGTGTGTGGAATGCATTGTATATTTGCATGCTACTTTATATTGTATTATTATTAGCTACTTTGTTGTTACGCGGTTATTTTAATGTGCAGTTGGTGGGAGAGTTTGAAGGGAATACTTTATAACGGTCCGCTTAATGCTACACGGAGGTAAGAGTTTTTTTTTAAAGTTGTGTTTTGTTAATGTTGTTTCTTTTCCTAGGTTTGTCGCGATTACGAGCCCCCTTGCCAAACAAGCAGAGAGCAGGGCGGAGCGCAGCTACATGGAGGTAAGAGTTTGTTTTATTTTATATTGTGTGTTTGTTTAATATGTTTTTTTTTAACAGGTCCGGCGTGATTACGGGCCCCATTGA